>NW_011897397.1:4768-7096 GCF_000151845.1 Pteropus vampyrus | reverse complement strand
CACTGGGGACAGCTTGATTGGGCCCTCAAGTTGGGTGGGGCAGAGTCTCAGAGAGTTACTATGGCAGGGCAAACAGCGTTAGATTGATGGAGACTCAGGAGTCTTCACACTGTGTTGAGAGAGGGCTCAATAAAGGAATAGTGCTGCCAGCATTTCTGTCTGGAAGAAAGCTGCCCCTCAAGCCCTTGCCCCAAAGCCAGACAATTTAGTTCCTCCCTATATGTCCCTGGTACCTTTCCTGCTGCTTCCCTAGTGCTGGAGTTCAGAGTGAGTGAGTCTGTCATTGAGTAGTCCATGTGTGAGCCCTTTAAGAAGAACACCTGGTACTCCAGCCACCCTCCATCCTATACAGCTGCAATCTCTGCTGGTTTTCACAGCTAGTATTTGTGGGGACTTGTTTTCCTGGCACTGGAATGCTGGGTTGGGGAACCTGGTGTGGGATTGGGAAGCCTCCCTCCTCAAGGGGAACCTCTGCAGTCTAGATATGCCTCCTGAATGTAACCACCACACAATGGTGTAGGACCAGACTGTTCTGTGTCTCTGCTTCTCCTACCAGTCTTGATGTGGCTTCTTCTGCATATCCCCAGTTATAGGACTTCTGTTCATCTAGACCACAGGTGATTCTCAATGATGGTTGTTCTATAGTTTAGTTGTAATTTTGATGTGATAATGAGAAAAGGCAAGCATAGCACTTTCTACTCCACCATCTTGACTGGAAGATTCTATACTATAATTTTAATAACTACATTGTATTCTGTTTTATGGATGTATCTTTATTTACCCGTGCTCTGATTGATATGTTTATACTGATTCTATTTTCTCTGTGGTAAAGAATATTGGACAAAAGAGTTGTATATCTGTATCCATTTCAATTGTTGACTTTTTCCATTATCCTAATACAGAAATGATTGTACAGTTAACATCTTTATACATTTCTTTATAGCATAAATTCTATTATTGGATCAAAGAATAAGGAGGGTGTCTTAAATATTAAAAATTTGCCCCCAGAATGGTTGCATCAATTTAAATTTCTATCAGTAGAATATGAAAGGGTTAATTTTATCCCATATTCATCTGTAATATTTATTTTTGAATCAAATGTGACCATTCATAGCTCATGGATGTTTTTTATTATTAGTTAGATATAATATTGCATATATGCTTCTTGTAATTGGTTATATTTTATTTTCAAATTTTTCTGTTCATTTTCCCGTTATGCTAGAGTATTATATTTTCCTTATTATTTGCAAGAGCTCCTTGAATTTTAAGAATATTAATCCCTTTTTACATTTTTATAGGTTAATTCTTTATATTTTTTAAATCGTTTTTTGAAATTCAGAAATTTTAATTTTTATGTTGTTAAAATTATCAATTATTTCCTTAATATTTTTATGTGATGTTATACTTTAAAAGCCACCTATTATTTTAAGATTATAAAAATATACTTTATACATATAGGATTTGTGTAACAATAACAAATTTTAATTCTCTAAATTTCTCTTTGAGGGCAGCCATGGTCATATTGTTTAGGTTTTGAAATACACTGTTATCTGTTAAGTAGGACTATATAATTTTAGCTTTAGTTTTCTCTTCTATTAAAGCATTAATTAACATGAGAGCTTAACTGTTTTTTTTCTAAATCTTTAAGAGTTTTCATTTTTTAATCTCAATTCATATTGTATTAACTTTCAATCTTTTTAAAGCTTTCATTAAAAATTTCAAGTTTTATTGAATAGTGGTCAGAGAATATGAATCAAACTTTTATTTCCTGATAATCATTAAGATATCTGACAGAAAATAATTTTTTATAAATGTTTCATATGTATTTGAAAACAACATATATTATTTAATAAATATTGTTTTCATCTGTCTGACAGGTCAGCTTCTGAAAGGAATATGTGAAAGTCAGGCTATACTTTTAATTTTTAATTTTTTGACAGTTTTTTACTTCTATATTTCACTGTTTCTTTTAATTATGGTCCAAATTGTTTTGCACGCAGCATCAAATGTAAACACCTCAAGTCACCATGGTAACATAGACAATTCACATTTATCACAGTGACTTAATACACATTGACAGTTTGTATAATTATAGAAAATCAAGGTCATTATAAATAAACAATTCGATATCCTTTTTATGAATTTAGTACATAAATTATTGTCAGAAATGAGTAGACTTCTCCTAATTTGATATTTTATTCATTTTTAGGCACTTTGGCATCTGTTTCTATAGAGTTATCTGTATTTGATTGGCTCACAACAATTCTTCAAATATTAACAAAATATTAATTATGAAATACATTACAAGACTGTACCTTAATGATATTT
>NW_011897397.1:0-1803 GCF_000151845.1 Pteropus vampyrus | reverse complement strand
AACCACAATTAATTTATTCACTCCTTTGGGGTTGTCTGGGATTATTTCAGGTAAGTTCTACAAAAATTTCAAGGAAGATATTATCACAGTTTTATATAAACTTTTGCAGAGGATGGAAAAAGACGAAAATTTTTCCAATTTATTTTATGTGGCCCTGAAACTAACACAAAAAGGACATTTTAAGAAAGAAAAATTACAGATCCATCTCACTCATGAGTATGAATGTAAAGATTCTAAATAAAATATTAGCTGATTGAATCCAATCATGCAAAAAAACATGAAATCAGGTTGGATATGCCCCAAGCTTCCATGACATAATATTTGAAATGTTTAAATATCACTTATTACAGTAACAGATTAAATGAAAAAATTATTTCAAAAGATGCGTAAAAGACTGCTAACACTTAAAAATGTATTAATAATAAAAATATTATTACATTTAGAATGAAAGAAGCAGCTATAAAATGCTTAGATTAATTATAACCCTAAATAGCAGATATGGGAAATATTCTTTTAAAGATAGAAGTATAAGGATGTCCACTGTCACCACTTCATGTCAAAATTGTGTTGAAGGTCCTAGAAAAGGAGAAAAAAAGATTGGAGGAATAAGAATAGTTAAGGGGAAATGGCATTATAATTATTTACAGATAACATGATTCTTTTTATAGAAATTTAAAAATTTATAGATAAATGCTTAAGTATAATAACAGTTTTGTAAGGGTTTTTCAACCTCAAAAGTATTGACATTTTAAACTGGATAATTCTTTATTGTAAGAGGCTGTCCTATGCATTGTAAGATGTTTTAATACTATCCCTGACCACTTCTACCAGTCAACCGGGGTAGCACTTCCCCAACTGCAACAACCAAAAATGTCTCCACACATCGCCAAATATCTCCTGGTGGACAGAATCATTTCCAGTTGAGAATCTCTGGGCTAGATAAAAGACTAATACAGAAAAAAGTCAGCTTCATTCTGTATACTATCAGTTAAGCAATAGATAATATAAGACACCATTTAAAATAGCTTCAGAGAGTATTAATTACCTAGGAGTAAATTGACAAAAAATGATTAAGTGCAGTGAAAAGAAAATTAAGATTTAGAAAAGAAGATTTAAACAACTGAGAAACAACTCATCCTCATGGATAGAAAGATATCATACACATACAAATCTTCCCCAATAACTTGTAGATTCCATATATTTTTCAATCAAAATCTAAACAGAACTGTCATAGAACTTAATAAGATGCTTATAAATTTTATACAGAAGAATATAAAGTCAAGAGAAGTCTGGACACTTCTGAGAAAGAAAAACAGGGAGTGGGAACTTGCCATATCAGAATGTCTTATTACAAAACTTTTTAATAATTTATATAGTATAATTTTGGCTCACAGAGAGACAAATGAATTAACAGAAAAGGAGAGGAAGCCCGGAACATGACCCATTTTTCTATGTAACTTAGATAAAAATAAAAGGGAAGCACCTCTCCAGTTAATTGAAAAGGAGTGGAGGTTGTTGCTTAAAAAATATCAATATAGGAAAAAAAATTTAACCGTATTCCAACTTCACACTATGAATCAACTATGAGTAGATTAAAAAATGCAAATGTCAAAAGCAAAATTTAAAAGTTCTTAGTAAGCATTCATTATAAAACCCGATAAATTTGATGACTTTAAATCCAGATGGCAAAAGCATTTTTTTTCCACCAACACATTGGACTGGATAGTCAGAAACCTCCTCCTAGTACAGCAAATTTGAAAAGGCAGGAATATATGTACACAAATACACACACACAAACACACA
>NW_011897396.1:3070-5314 GCF_000151845.1 Pteropus vampyrus | reverse complement strand
ATAGCAGATATTTAAACAAAAATATTTATTTTAATATAAAAATCATAATAAACTATTTAATAAGTAAAATTGTCTCTAGAGCTACCAGACTCATCTTTTCAAGAATATCAAAGTATGACACTGATTTAATTATACTTGAATTTTTGAGTTGGAATAGTTTATAATACATATGCATGTTCTAGAGTGGAATCTATAATCTCTATTTAAAACATATGTAAATCAGACTTCAAAAAAATTGTGATTATGAAAGTGACCCCTAGAGGTCAGATTCAAGATTCTCATGCTGACCAGATCTATATAAACACCTGTAAAAAAGTAAGACTCAAGTAAAGTGTGAATTTGTAGATATAACTAATACAAATAAGCAAAACCTTTTTCTTTTAACTTTCAAAAACAACAGGTGAATTAAAATTTTTTACTATAGATTTTATGTGAGTTTCATCCCTGGTGACCTATTGAGATGGCAAAGTTAACAACATCCTTATTTCAGATTACATAGTAATAAAGGAAAGATATTCTATCACTCTCAAGTGCTTTCTCAGTGTCCAAGTCAGTAGTTTTCAATCTTTTTTAATTTTTTGCTAACAAACGACACATTAGTTTTGTAAGCATGAGACATGCACATGAATATATTCAGAGTTTTAGGTTTTGAGAAGTCACAAAATAATTGTACATGAAAGTTAAGAAATAAATAGTTTGCAATTGCAACAACTATCAATGGCATATGAGTAATGACTTGTCATAATGGACTATGAGATAAGTGAGATAAGCCATTGGGTAAGTGAAATTGTCAGCATGCTTGTTGTAACTCTACTCATTTCTCTTCCACTCAAAGAAGTATATTCAATGTAAGTGAGAATAATATTATTACTGTAATCTATATTTTAAAATCTCCATAAATTAATATTTGAAATAATAGTTGATTTGAACACACCACTAAGAATAATTGTGTTAATACATGAAACTTGTCTAAGAATGTGATGCTCTGTGGCCACAGGGAAGTATTTATATGATGACTATTGGCCATGTAAGGCAAATCTGAAAATTACTTCCAACTCAAAAATAATTCCAATCTAAATCCCCCAAATATTTTTTGAACTAATATACAACCCATTTTATTAATAACTGTGTGTCAATTAAAGTATTTAGTAAGGTATGCTAGAAAGATATCCGAGATAATGAAAGAAATCCAACTAGCTAAAGTCTTCTCACTTATTTATGGACTTCCTGGTATTTGTTTCCTTTTAGAAACTATGACTGGTAACAAACAATGTTTGAGGAAAGACAACACCCCAAGCTCATTTCTCATGAAAGAAGTAAAGGTTGTCAAGGTTTTTATTTTAAAATATGGAAAACTTCCTTGAGCCATAAGTTAATATCATAAAATAATCTATTGCATTGGTGTACTTCTTTCTGTATTATCTTTCCACTTACAAACAGATTACTTAAATCAAATTCATGAATGTCTCTTTTTCTTCTTAAAAAAAAATCTTACCATTTCTAAATAAGTCTTTCTTAAAAATCTTGTCACATTAACATTTAAATATCTTCAGTAGCTCCTCATTTTCTAGGAAAGCTCTAAATCCTATTGTTTGTTTTCCATCTTACTTGCCAACTCTTATTAAGGCATAATGCTTCTGTGAAAAGCTCTCTATTCGGTTTAGGCAGGTGTTTTGGTCTGCTTAACACACCTGGCTCATTACCAGCTCCTCACCTTCCTTCCTTCTCTCTGGGAATTACTTTGCCCTCATAATCTCCATCCAATGATTCCTTATTTTCTAAAGCCCTATTTAAGTTTTCTGTTCTCTTAAATCTTTCCTGATATCTGTATCTTTTATTCATTTTCCATGTCCCTGAAATACAGAGTATCCAATTTATTCTACATATGTCATGAAAAATGTGTACTCCCTTACATGTATAGCTAAAACATCCTGTGGTCAGCACCAGGTTTTATTTATTTCCTCAGTAGTTCCCACACCATTTTAAATATTTAAATATTTTAGAGGTGCTTAATACAATTCTTGATCGATTGATGAGCACCAATCGAGGTTACTAAGCAACCAAATTAAGAAAACTATTGATGAATAGTCACCTCTTGATTATCCAAGGCTTAGGTATAGAGTGTATGAATTTCAAAATCATTTTCACACATTTCTATTTTTAATTAAAAAAGTTTTTATAAAAGTGGTACTTTTAGTAAGTTTTAATTTGGTCACAAGAATGATACAGAAAGGTAAAATATTG
>NW_011897396.1:0-1515 GCF_000151845.1 Pteropus vampyrus | reverse complement strand
TTCTAAAATCATTAAAATAAATCTGTATCAACAAGAAAATTTTCTACTAACCTCTTTGAGAAAAGATATGAAAGCATACTTCTTTTTCTTTTAACCTTCCTTCCCTGACTTATTGTATGTGTTTCTTATGCACTGATATACATAAATGAATGGTGATCACTGATTAAGTATGTGAAATATCACCAGTGGAAACTTTTTTTTCTTTTGAAACAACTATATATTAAAAAAAAAAAAATCTAGAAGCCAGATAGTTCTGCTTGCTAGCGAATCAAATTATATTAAAATTTTAGCAAGCTAGGAATCTGGATTATACTGAGATTGTTGGAAGAAATAAGGATTGCAAAACAAGCACTTGTTTTTTTTTTTTTTTTGCAACAAGAATTAAAACAT
Organism: Pteropus vampyrus; assembly: GCF_000151845.1. Classification (NCBI taxonomy): domain Eukaryota; kingdom Metazoa; phylum Chordata; class Mammalia; order Chiroptera; family Pteropodidae; genus Pteropus; species Pteropus vampyrus. Next base: position 1,125 of record NW_011897396.1, on the reverse strand, counting down.
TCAATAAGTTAATAAATTATTTAATTACTAAAATATTATTGGTTATTGAATGAAGACATAATCTATAATTATTTCTGGAAAATAAGGGATCAATTCCTCAACTCTCCACTGTTAATTAAGTTCTATTTCATGGTTTTTTTTTTTAATAATGCAGAGTAAGTTTGGAAACTGTAGTTGTTTATGTATAGCAATGGGTTAATAATTTTAACTTTAAACACTGAATACTGTATCCTAAACAGTATTATGCAAACTAAAATTCATTGGCAGGAAATAGTTCAAAAGCTTAAAAGTTAGTTCACAGATCCCCAAATTCCTACAATTCTTATATTCTATAATATATCTGTGTCCTTGCCTATTCACTCTTAAAAATGGTGCCATGATTTATCTAAATACATTTATATGTGCTGATAAATGCACTATCCCTTTAATTAATAGTAAATGCTATGAGAGTAACAAAAGCAGGACTATATATACAAAAACTTATGCCCCATGCTATAGCTAATATCAATTCATTTTAACACACATTTTTTGAGCCTCTTCAATAGGCAAAAATGCTTAAAACTGAAGACACGAGACATAAATTAGGCCATTCACTACCTTCAAATATTATACTATGCATTATGGAAACTGATCATTAGAATGGATTCTTAGTAACTGATAATTGTTCATAATCATTTTTTAAATAAGAGGCCTTCTTTTAATAGACATGGAGAGTTTGGAAAGTTTCTAAGTGGACGAGATTAGAAATTTGACTACAGCTCAATGCCCAACTCGTTTACTAGCTATGCAATCTTGGGTTATCATAATCTGTTTTATCATCTGCAAATAAGGCTAATGAAAAGGAGAATTTAAAGATAAAATGGTGTAACGCATATTAGAATGTCGTAACTGTCAAGTACTTGAGTTGTTTAATATACTTGTAAAGAGCAAAGTTCAGGTCTGGCAGCCAAGATTCAGATCCTAGCTCCACCACCTACTGGTTGCGTGACCTTGAGAAAGTTATCTAACTTGTATCTCTCGGTTTACTCAAAGTAAAATGAGCATAATCATAACTATTTTAGATTTTTTTTAGGATTAAACAGTATAATATACATAAAATCTTGAGCACAAGGTCTTGCATATGGT
>NW_011897395.1:1195-1863 GCF_000151845.1 Pteropus vampyrus | reverse complement strand
GGCAGAGAGGGTGACTATTTGAAGTGGAATTTATTTTTCATCACAATCCGTGCATGTTTTCTATTGGGGCAACTTGGTGTATACATTTTTAATATTATGGAACCACCAGTGTTAATAAAAAAACAGCTGAATACATATTGGCATCCTTGGGGATAGGGCTTTGGAATGCTGAGTGGGTCTGCTAGATGGTAAAACTTTAAGAAATCTCTTTTAGAGATTTTTAAAGACATTTACTTATCAGTAGTCCAGATGCCACTTGAAATGATAAATAAAAAACTTTGCAAGTAGGTTTAACTTTGCATTAGCTAATAGAAAAACATTCTAAGGATATATGTGATAAATACATGACATGAAAAAACAAGGAAAAATGTAAAATTAAACATGCAGTATAGACTAATATCTTTTATGTTTATTCTTTATTTGGAGATTTTGTTTTAGACGTGGGGTGCTTTCTTAGAACTTTACACTCTACAATCTGAGATCCATCGTGGAACTCTTTAAAGAACAACACGGAACCCATATAAGTCATTTCTGAAAATACAAACTGTTTTCTTAGAAGTCACCTCACCATTGTAGGGGTTCATACTTTGCTATCTATAGATAAGCTTTAAGGTGTCTGTCAGCTCTTTGAATTGTATCAGGAAATTCATATACATGTAACCATGTAT
>NW_011897395.1:0-360 GCF_000151845.1 Pteropus vampyrus | reverse complement strand
TCTAAGGATATATGTGATAAATACATGACATGAAAAAACAAGGAAAAATGTAAAATTAAACATGCAGTATAGACTAATATCTTTTATGTTTATTCCTTATTTGGAGATTTTGTTTTAGACGTGCGGTGCTTTCTTAGAACTTTACACTCCACAATCTGAGATCCATCGTGGAACTCTTTAAAGAACAACACGGAACCCATATAAGTCACTTCTGAAAATACAAACTGTTTTCTTAGAAGTCACCTCACCATTGTAGGGGTTCATACTTTGCTATCCATAGATAAGCTTTAAGGTGTCTGTCAGCTCTTTGAATTGTATCAGGAAATTCATATACATGTAACCATGTATATAATTATACAT
>NW_011897394.1:3177-4103 GCF_000151845.1 Pteropus vampyrus | reverse complement strand
GGGAAAGGGGACTCCGCTGTCGCTCACGTACCAGCGAAAGGGAGCTGTGACTAAAAACATTTAGGATTTTCCAAAACAAAAATATCGAAAATATTTCTGAAGATGTTAAAGTCATTTGTTTTCGTAATAAAGAGGGAGCCAAAAAATTGCTTTACTCAATTCCAGGAGCTTGTCTGATGTTGCAAGGAGAGGGAATTTGGTGGTTCCACAAAGAGCTAAACACACTCCTGGGGTACACACTGCAAAGACCTGAGAACGTAGTCGAGAGCCGTGTGCCGCGTCCGCAGCGGCTCCGCACAACAGCTCAAAGCGGGGAGTGAGTCAGGCGTCCGTCAACGTGAACAGACAAGGTGCGCTCTGTCTGGACACACGATGGACGCTCGCTCTGCCACGAATGGCAAGAAGCGCCGACACCCGCTCCTGTGGATGCACCGTCAGCATGCGGCGCCATGGCAGAGCCACACGCACGAGGCGGGCATCTCATGAGTCCACTGGGACGAAGTATCCAGAACAGGTGGATCCGTGGAGACAGGAAGTAGATGAGAGGTCACCGGGGCAGGGGAACTGGGGCGTCACTGCTTATGGGGTGTCGAGTTTCTGTTTGGAGTGACAAAACGTTTTTGGAAAGAGCTCGTGCTGACGGCTGCACGACACTGTGAATGTAACAGTGTCACCGGATTGTACACTCAAATGCGGTCAATTTTATGTTACGTATTTTGCCACAATAAAAAAAAAAGTTCAAAACTAGAAAAGAAAAGAGAGGAAGGAAGAAGAATAAGAAAGTGAGGGAGAAAAAGCTGATTGCGGTGTAGACAGGAAAGAGAAAAAGAGGAAAAAAACAGGAAAGTCTTGCATGGGAGGAGGGGGAGGGAGGGGACAGCACTGGAGGGAGCGGCTGCAGGGAGGGCCCGGAGCCCAGGGTGGGG
>NW_011897394.1:0-336 GCF_000151845.1 Pteropus vampyrus | reverse complement strand
ACATCCTCGGCCCTGCACACAGACCTACAGAAGGACCGAAGGGTCCCTGTGTGACGACGCTGAGACAGCCCGAGCACCGAGTCTGAGTGACGTGTCAGAGGAGGAGGGCAGAATCCTGGTTCACGAGAACGTCCGACCTCTCACACGCGTGTCGTCACTCGCATAGCTGCGTGAGCTTCGTGATGGGCAGCAGCAAATGCGCGTCTGGTAGGGAAAAAAAAAACCCCATCCTTTCAAATGCCACTAGGCTTCGAGGTCAGTAGAGATGGGACGTAAACAACTGGATAAACACCGAGTCGCAACCCTTCTGGGCGTGAGGCAGCAGAGTGCGCCACA
>NW_011897393.1:4616-5612 GCF_000151845.1 Pteropus vampyrus | reverse complement strand
CTCCCAGGCCCCGCAGCGTGGACCCCTGGTGGTCTGCCCGCGATTGTGCCACAGTTCCTTCTGACACGGGTTTTCCGTCTGCCCCCAGCCTGTCCCTGAAGACGCCGTGGCGGAGAAGGTCTGTGCTCGCCTCCGTGGGGATGGGGCCATGCTGGAAGGTGAGGGCTCAGGGGCCCCGTGCAGAAGCGGGATCAGAGCTCACTGTGTGGCAGGGTCTGTAGGGACATAGAATCTGGGGGTTCTGTGTCCCGGTCGCGTCCGCCCGCCCTCCCTTCGGGCCAAGGGCTGGGCAGCGACGCCGTCAGGGCTGCCTCTGCCGCGCTGGCACCGTGGGTCTGTGGCAGTGCGGCTGGGGCCCAGGGTGGCAGCGGCACCCACGGACTGCCCCGCGTGGACGTGCGCACACTGTCCTCGTCCGCACGCCTTGGGCTCGCCCCCCTGGGCCAGGCGCAGGCTGTGCGCGGCCCTCGGAGGGTCTGCAGGGGGAGCTGCCGTGCGTGGCGCGGGAGTCGGGGAGCGCAGACCCGGTCAGAGGGTGGGCGCCCAGGGCCCTGTGGAGTCCCCACTGGGTGGCGGGCTCTCAGGTAGGGCCAACTTGTCTTCTGCTGACAGCGAGTCCAAGCCCGACCGGTGTGGCTGTCAGGAGGTGGCCGTCATGGGGCCACCTTGGAGAAGGAGCCGCAAGGCCGCAGAGGACTCTGGGTGGTCGCTGGGTTCATTCCCTGCCATAGGGGGGCCTCGTGGGCTCAGCGGCCCCGCGGGAGGCAGCGTCCAAAGTCACTGTTCCATGTGGTGTCTGCCCTTGTTCCTCCTGTACAGGTTCTGCTGGGGTGGGTGACGGCTTCAGCGGCCTCTACAAGGCCACCTTCGACAACGTGGCCGCTTACCTGGAGAAGAAGGAGGAGCGGCTGCAGCAGCAGCTGCACAAGAAGCGACGCCAGAACCCGGCCCCTGAGCCCGGCGGGCAGGCCACGCGGGTGACGTCCGGGGACGCGG
>NW_011897393.1:0-1071 GCF_000151845.1 Pteropus vampyrus | reverse complement strand
TTGTCGAGAAGGCGGGGTCCACTGCCATCTCTGGACCCGCAGAGCGGTTTCCTGACTCGTCCGCTAGAGGAGGTGCCAAGGGCTTGGTGTTCTTATGCACACCCCTAATTTTTCTCCTATTTTCCCTTCTCTTTCGGTTTCTATATGTTTTACTTTGGAGAAGATTCCTTGGGCTTTGTTCTAACTCGTTTATTGATTTTTAGACTTCCGGTTATGGTGTTTCTTAATTCTAGGCGTTCTAGTTCTCTTCCCACTATGATTCAAGGTCAGGATACGCCGGAGAGCGCACTGGAATGCGCAGACTGAAATTTCGCCAGGTGCATGACAGTCCCCACCAGAAAGAGGACATTTACCAAGTTCCTCCCGGTCATTCACACCCCCTCCGCCGTGGAGGCCCGGCCGGCCGGACACATCCTCCTGCCTCCTGCGCCTCAGGCCTCTGGCTCCGCTTTCTGGGTGCGAGTCGTCATGCCGTCTCGGTGGCGGTGGCGGTCCGTCGCTCGTTTTCCTGGCTCCACAGCGCTCCCTCCCGCGGAAACAGCGTAGCGCACCCGGCCTGCCGTCCGCGGGCGTTCCGCGCCCTGCCTTTCGGGCACAGGCCAGCATTTCAGTTGTGTGTGTCCTTGGCAGCGGAAGTGCTGGCTCTAGTCACCTTTAACTCGGACGACGCTCCTAGCCTTGACTATTCTCGCCCCGCGACACAGCGTGAAATTCGTGCGCTCGTGCTCGGCATCTGACGTTGTGATAATGCTCAACTTTGCAAAGGTACAAACTTGGAGAAGCGAGCTGGCGCGTGGGAGCCAGTGAGACTGTGCAGCCCGGCGTCCAGACTTAAACTTCATCTTGTTCTCGGCAAGGTCACCTTAAAAACAGTGTGGGTCACCCACCCTGGGGGATGCCAGCCACAAGGTCATGAGGCCACTCAAAGAACTGAGGCCTCCTGCCAACAGCCAGAGACTGACCACTGGACCGAGCAGCCTGGAATTGCTGATGCGAACATCGACTGTCCTAGATTCTTTCCCACGGCACCCTGTGTCTGAACCCTGTCTGCTGACGTGTATTTTTCCTTCT
>NW_011897392.1:0-2451 GCF_000151845.1 Pteropus vampyrus | reverse complement strand
TCATACCTTTTTATGCTACATACTCTTCCCCTTCCTCACTATATGTCCGTATCGAAAGAAATGAATTAACAAACTCTTTCAAACTATAATTCACAGGAACTAAAGAATGATATATAAACTGAATTCCCTGAGCACTCAGGGTCCCTCTCATGGTCTCTCTCACTGTCCATCTCGTTTCTTTCTCTCTGTACTCTTTACTCAGTCTCTCTCACTGTCCTCCTCTCCTTTAGTCCCTCTCTCACTCTCTGCCTCTGAGAGGAGACCACACTCTGTCTGTGGAGTGTTATCCCTTTCCTAATAAACTTTCCTTTTGACTCTAACTTTGGCGTGTGTGTTGAATTCTTTCTACACTCTCCTCCAAAGGACCCTCTTCTCTTGGTGTAGGGCTTGGTGTTCTCCCCCACTCGGGGAAATTTGCCCTGTCCTGCATCAGAACCAGGCTGTGTCCTCACTGCACAATCACAGCACGGTGTTGCTCTCCCTCCACCCCCACCCACACTCCCGCTGTGAGCCCAGGTCTGGGGGCGGAGGGGGGGGGGAGGTTAGCGGGGGCGGGGCTGGTGAATAACGCTGGCATCTCTGTGTCCACAGCACTCAATGAGTGGCTGACCAAACAGAATTTTGTGAAGATACTTGACATGAACCTGTTGGGGGTGAGTAAGGTGACCCTGAATCTGCTGCCCATCGTGAGGAAGGCGAGGGGCCATTGTGGTCAAAGTCTCCAGTGTCATTGAGCATTTTTGGTGGAGGCTATTGCATCTCCAAGTATAGAGATGATTTCTGGAGCTTCCAGGTTGAGCATTTTTGGTGGGGGCTATTGCATCTCTAAGTATAGACTCGAGGCCTCCTCTGATTCCCTCAGGTATTGGACTAGAACAGAGACTCTCCCTCTGTCCTCCTGCTTCTGTACTTCTGGAGGAGCCTTTTTCAGGCGGTTCATTTCACACGTCCTCAGAGGCTCTTCCTTCAAGATCCCTGTCTGGGAAGGACCTTTTTTGTTCTAGATGTTGACTTGGGCCCCACACAGTAGAGTTTTACTAACCCTGTCCCTGCCCACAGTCAGAAAGCTTCTGAGGCAGAATTGGAACTGATATTATTCAGCTGCTCAGCCCATTCACATACATAACTGCTATGATAATTAGGTTCTTGGGGAGTCCTGTTGGCAGTGTAACCCCAGGGAAGCACTTTATTCAGGGCAGCTTCTTCATCCTTCAGCAGTAGAGTCTCCACTGGCTGGAGAGTGGAGGATGGCTGTGATGTTGGGGAGCTGAGAACTCAGACTAAGAGATGCTCCTTAGAGAACAGATGTCCCGGGGGTTGACTTTGGTGGGAGAGAAGAGGGAGGGGATTGAGGAATATGGGAAAGATAAAATGGTCACAGCCTAGTGATCCATTAAGTGTGACGAAAATACGAAGAGATAGCATTTCAGTGGCGTCTTGCAGCACAACTGGTAAGATTTAAGCTATAAGCAAATATATGCGAAATATTTGGAAAAATACTCAAGCTCTATAGAAAGGAAATTCCACTATATAAGTTTTAAGTTTTCTCCCCTTGGCTGCTGCACTTCATAACTCCCTGACTGTTAAGCTTATCCCACTGCAAACCTATGTTGGTATTTTAGTGTGTGTGTGTGTGTGTGTGTGTGTGTGTGTGTGTGTGTGTGTGTGTGTGTGTGTGTGTGCTGCTTTGTTCAGCAAGATTCTGATGTCCTTGCCCCTCTGACTGTATGCCTTGCAGGAGGGAGTTCTTCTACTTTGGGGTGAAGGTGGCCATCATCAAGCCAGGTTCCTTCAAGACTGCTATGACCAGTATTGACATGATTTCTGGAGCTTCCAGGAGGCATGGGATTGGGCCAGCCCAGAAGTTAAGGAGTCCTATGGGGAGCAGTTTCCAGCACCCAGTGAGTGAGTTGTGGACCATGGGGAGAGAAGCAAACCATTTTCAGGAAGCCTGGCTTCACCATTAGAGCTTTCTATAGTCTCAGGTCCATCCTCCTGGCTGGCTCCCCCACACAGAACATTTATTTCCATTCCCTTGGTCTTATGTGATCAACTGGTAACCTAAGGAAAGGATCCAGGCTCGTTAGACCTGACATTACTGCCTCCTTTCAACCCCTGGTTATGTTGGGGAGGAAACTGAAGCCAGAGAGGAAAGACACCTATGGACTGAGAGCAAGCTGGCATTAGAACAGCTGGTTTGCAGGCCTTAGATTTCTGGAGTTTATAGAGACCTTTAGTTTACGTGTTCTGGATATTCCCAGGAATAGAGTCACAGGTGGTTAGTGTGAAATTGTTGTTCCCGGTATAGTAGTTGGGGCACTCTCTAAGAAATTTGAATGGTTTTAATTTAAGGGAGTCAGGAATTCTGCAAACTCATTCCATAAGTTAAACTTATTGTAGGAGTGGTTGGAGGTGGGAATATATCTGGATACTTCCTCATTCTGGACAGGC
>NW_011897391.1:2506-3348 GCF_000151845.1 Pteropus vampyrus | reverse complement strand
GTTTCTTAGAAAACACCAGACACTCAGATTTCTACTATGTATAATAAAAGCAAAAGTCACATGGTTTATAATTGCCATACTTGCCTACTATAATTTTCAAACCTTTAGTGGAAAAACCAACTTAAATCTTATACTCACCTGGAATTACCTCTCTATGCGTATCTATCCACCTGTGTCCGTGTAATGCATACGTGCCTAGCAAAAACATAACGTAAAGACATCTAGCATATCTTCGTACACTTATTATGTCTAAAAACAGTAAAGAGATAAATGTTTTGGTGTTGAGTCTTTTGCTATATTTCGGAATGGGCACAGCCTCTTCATTATCTAATTCAGTGTGAAAGTGGCATCTTTGTGTTCCTCAAAGGAGCATTCTGTGCTTTTTTATTCTCCTCATTTAAAGGGCCCAGGGCTGGGAGCGATGGGGGGTAGCGGGCCACCTGGCTCTGACTTCCTGTTGGTGCTGCTCTTGTGCCTACCACATTGATACTCGATCATGTTAGGCTTGCATGACACCCCCTTTCCCATATCCGAAGATGACGTAGCATCCCGCAACCTAGCCGACCAGCCACACAGAGGACGTTTTGGCCCGTATCTATCTGATGCAGGTGTCTATCCTTTATTCTGCTTTGGATTGGAGCTGGTAGTGGGAAGAGGTGGGAATTTATTGGCTCCCTTAAACCCCAGTGGCACGTCCGGTCACCCTAACTAGATAAGCTCCTGCAGGGTGATGGGCAGCAGTGGTCTGGGGCTCCGTACCTTGGAACTAACTAACCTAGTATCACATCCTGGAGGAGCTCCACTGAGGTTCCCTGTATCCTCCTCGTCCCCTGGCTTGGCCT
>NW_011897391.1:0-459 GCF_000151845.1 Pteropus vampyrus | reverse complement strand
ACTATCACATAGCACTGGAGAAATTTGTATCCTGAGCTTGTATTAGCAGAATCAAGATTTCTATACTTCAAATCTATTTGGGGTAGTAGGCCTTACTGTTATTGCAATTTACTATATATAATAAAAATAATGTGAGTCATAGTATTTATAGAGTAGGAGTTTTCCCGCCTAGTTTCTTTCACTGGGTCCTTGTTGTAATGTTGCCATTTAAGGCGCACTGCAAATTAGAGATAGAGTAAGACGCTTTCCTGAAACCTCTAGAAACCTTGACTCAATGAATTATTTTAATTCACACAGTGCTTCAGAGTCGAAGTTTCCTGGCTCCGAGAAATGACTTCATTTGGTTCTTAAATCTGGATTTTCGCCCCCCAAGTCCGCCATCTTTTCGGCCGGGAAGAGGAAATCTTTTTTTTGGTAAAACAGAAAGGATGGACCAAGGAACAAACCCTTGCAGGTGCT
>NW_011897390.1:3137-4819 GCF_000151845.1 Pteropus vampyrus | reverse complement strand
CCCTTTTATTCTCAAAACAATATAGAATTGTGTTTCACACAGTACATCAGCGAGCCAGATTTCTTACCATCTGACTCCTTAACGTTCTCGGTCTATTGTTCACCCAAGCCAGGTTCACGGGCTTTGTACGAGATGAAAAAAAGTCCCAAGGCGCTTCGTCCTGCAGCTGTTTCACACCCATCAACTCGATCGCAAACATCGCGTGCGGGTCCCGCCCTCGTGCGTCTTGGAGCTGAAATGGAAGGCCGTCCCGCCACCCGCCCGCGCACCGGAGGGCTGCGTTAGAGCCACTCGCCCGCGATTTACGTTACAGCAAACCACAGTGGAGGTGACGGCCGTTAGTGTCCAGGCAGAGGTGCCTTCGGCTCCCTCTGGGAAACCGTCTTAACCTCACAGAGGACGCGGTTAAATGATCGGCTTAGAGGTACTAAGGCAGCAAACGAGAAAATCCAGATGGGGACCGTTTCTATTTTCATAATATGCCTTTCTCCCCACAGAACTGGATGCCCACGCCTCGGACTGCGAAGGGGTCGCATGCAGTCTCCCAGCGGGTGTGCTGGGATGCTCTGACTGACTACTGGCCTATGAGACCTGCGAGGGACCTGCCCTCAGGAACTGCCAGGACAACTTACCACGTCGCTGTCCACGGAAGAACCCGAGGCTTAACTCCCTCCCCTGGACACCCAGAGTCGTTCCTCTGATCCGTTCAGCCCAGCGTCTTGACTGACATCGAGGCCATCTTTTTTTTTTTTTTCTTTATCTATCAAAACTCTGGAGAATCAGAATTTAGAGGATTCAAGCTCCCGTCCTGGCACTGTGACTTACTCTCTCTGCAGGTCCCACTCTGCCTGCATAGGCTTCTGTCACCTCACTTAGACATGTTACTATCTGGGTCCAGTTCGGGGATTCCGCGGATAAGTGTGCGTTTGGTTTTTGCGTACAAATAGTGTGGACATTACAGTGCAGAAAGGATTTCTAAATTTGAGCAGTTAAGGATTTCTGGGCTAAACGATTTCTGGAGCCCATCCAAGATTCTACGAATTACATGCCACGATGCAGCGACATCTCGACATGTCGGTCGAATCCATTGATTACCTACTGTTCTTTCCACTTGGTCTTCAGTTTACCTAAACCCCAAGGGAACGGGAGATTTCATAACTGGTTACAGATGACTGAAAAAACCCGCAGTCACCTTCTCTACAGCACATCTGCGCTGCCGCGTCCCTGAGCCGCTGCCTGATTTTGTTTCTGAGCCCTCGGATAATCGCATTCCGATCACCTCCCGGGACTTCTGCCACCAGCTGCTACTGGGATGAAGCTGGAGAGAGCGACGTCGTGGAAATGGAAGATACCACGGGGAGCATCTCATTGGAGCTGGGCAGCTAAACGTCACAGCCACAGAGGTTACGTCAAAAGTGAGGGATGAGGCAAAATCCTAAGAGCAAAAGCAAACTTCCGCGTCACAGAGCAGGGAGCAGGGAATACGCGTGAACTCAGAGTCTGAGATGGATCGTGGCGAGCGAATTGGCTTATGAACACGTTAGGGTGACAAAGCCTGTTTTTATTTTCCGTTGCCTAAGTCGCTCAGGGAGAAGGCTTCTAGGAGAGGTGTCGGCCTCCCCTTAACCCTAGTCAGAGGATGTCACGTCGGGCTCTGGTCCTTTTGCATCTATCCGCACAGT
>NW_011897390.1:0-1625 GCF_000151845.1 Pteropus vampyrus | reverse complement strand
AATACGAGAGCTGAGGGGACACCACCGTGTGCCGTACGGCCTTTCGAGCGATGGTCCCCGCGGGGCCAGGCTGTGCCTGCGGGACGTGAAAGCACTGCAGCCTGCTTCGAGCAGGGACGAGGACGAGGGCAGGTGCGCAGTCAGCCCCTCGACACGGCGTTAGATGGACATGAGCCACCGCTTCCCACTTCTCCCTCTCAGAGGTCACACGCCTTCCCTCTGACAGGAAGGAACGCAAACCGAATCCCGAATCTTCGCCCGCGCCCTCCTTGCCCCTTCAAGGTCATGACCTCACGTGACCGACCTTCCAGGGTGGCCAGAACCACCTCTGCTGTAAAGTGCTGAGCAAGGACCAAGCATAGCAAATCCCCTGTAAGTGCCCGCTGCCATCCGCGTCCTCACTGCGCAGATGACAAAGCAGAGGCTCGGGCAAGGCATGCACAACGAGCGAAACACTCCGAAGAATCCTTCTAAGTCGCTATGACACCGAGTTAGAATAGGCAGAAAAACTAATTTGGGTAAAGTTCCTGCCAAGAAAGAATAATAATGTTATCTTCTAAGCTTAAACTAAATGAAGGCACTCGATTCCACGCGTGAGAGGTGAGTGCTGAATACGTCCTTAGTTCAGGACTTGTGTGATCTGCCAGTGGCGAAGATGTTGCAATGCCAGGAAAAGCAGAGCCCAAACAGCGTCCGGAGGTAAACGAGCGTTTGGTGTCCTGTGCCGAAGTCGACGCTCAAGCCGCAGGTGGATGAGGCTGGATGGGCCGCGTGAACATTGGGGTGCCCTGCGAGGTGCCACGTGTGGGGGCTGGGTGCCTGCTGGAGACAAGCCCAGCAGAAACGATGTTATTTCTCATACCGTCCTCTGGGGACTGTCTCTTTTGTGACATAAATATGAGACATTGCACTCCAGGGGTTCGGTGGAAGACCCCGTTTCATAATAATGTTGTAATAACTATGTAGGGGTCAGACTTATTGGTGTGATCACTTCGTAAGGTACATAAATGTCTAATCACTATGCTGTACACTTGAAACGAATATAATATTGTACATCAACTGTAATTGAAAAACAAATTTTTGAAATTTTATTACATACTGTGGGAGCCTGGGGTCCCGAGCTGCGGAGAGCCTGGCCGGGCACAGGTGCCATGAAGGATGGGCTAAGGGGGCAGGGAGCGAGCGGCAGGGTGTTGACAGGGAAGAACTACCCAACGGGGTGGGCCGAGGGACTGGACTTACTTAAACCGAAGCTGGGAGACAAGCGGGCACAGATCTGATCAATCCGAAGCCCTGAGGGACGGAGACGCAGACTTCATAAAAGAAACCGGGTCATAAAATGCCACTCCAGGGGCTCAAAAAGGAAGGCAAGAAATGACAGCCACTGGGAAGCGCTCTAACATCTTGGGGCTCAGCTCTCCCTACACTGCAGAAGGGGCTATTTCTAGGCTCTGGGGCCCAGGGGCTACAAAAGCCCCAGCCTGCTTGGATGGGCTCCTACAAAGGACCTTCGTCATCTCATGCGTCACCAGCATGCCGTTAGCGATTCGGTTATGGCTGAAGGGCTGTGCCTACTTTTAGATAAGAAATATTAGGCCCGGTTGGTTTTTAATTTCCTTTTAAAG
>NW_011897389.1:2403-2777 GCF_000151845.1 Pteropus vampyrus | reverse complement strand
TTGCTGGGCTGATCAATAAGAAGATTAACTTAATCGAGGCGGAGACTTATCAATCTTACTATCGATCAGGGCGCAAACATATGAGTGTGCCGCCGCGGCCTTACGGGGCGGTCCGGCAGCCGCGCCAGGCTCGGGCGGGCGAGCTCTCGCTGACCTTGGCCGTGGGACCTCCTGCTCACAGCGCACACGCCCCCCGCAAAGGTCACCTCTCCACTTCCCGTGCACGGCGGTCCCCAGAGAAGGGGATGGGTGGGAAACTGAAGTGGGGGTATGTCGACGGCTACGATGAGCGGGGTTCAAATTTAGTCAACGAGCTCTTGTTTGGGGAGACCTCCCGGGACTCTGAATTTAAAAATATAGCAAACATGGAATCA
>NW_011897389.1:0-1493 GCF_000151845.1 Pteropus vampyrus | reverse complement strand
AATGAGTTCTCCTAGTAACCCCCTGCTACCTACAATCCGGGGCGTTTTGTTCAAGGTTGTTGAACGTTGCGGACATTCAGTTCCTCGTGGGTTTATACGTCACCTGAACATGCAGCCGTGAAGTGCGCACGCACACGTTACACACCACACACCTGTTTCAGCGCCCACGCGTGGAAGTGTGGCTGACGTCGCGGTTCGCCCTTGACTTTGACCGGCCCGTGACCCCCGGTAAGCCTGCAGTCGCGCCCCAGACGCTTTCCACGGAGGGCCCCAGCTTCGCCTCACTCAGGACCCTGACGTGCTTTGTGCCCCGGCGTCTGGGGGTGACGAGCTCAGATGGAGGGAAATGACATGTCCGAGGCGACAGGGCCGGCCTGCGCCGAGGCAGCGCACAGAACTCTCCCGCATATGAAGACGGCGATGGGCGCGGCTCGGGGTCGGGGCGGCCCCTGCGTCGGTCGTCCTGGAAACGGGGGCAGAGGTCCGGGAAAGCAGGTGCCCGCGGCAAACGGACGTGTTACCGGACGTGTTAACGTCGCCCCAGGCGGCTCCGGTGACAGCCCGTAGGCTGGACTGTCACGTGCAGAGTGAGCCCCGAGGAGAGTGATGCCCATTGCCATCGTTGCCCCGGGAGGCGGCCGCTGAGGCCCCCCGGGACTCAAGCCACCGCGCCCACTTTCGCGACTTCTCTCCGACGCGTCGTGGCCTCCACAGGTCAGGCGCCGTCTTCCCGCTTAACCGCGGGCCACGCCTCCGCGCGGCGCCCGTCTTCCTGCCCCCGCCCACCCCGGCGCCGTCTCCTCAGACCCGCGTCCGACCAGGGCGCTCCGAGCTCGCGGCCCTTTGCTGCCGTCCTGCATTGCGCTTTGGACAAAGTCCATCTCTCTGCTGGGACCGGCAGAGCATGTGAGCTTTGACCAGCACCCCGCCCTGGGGCACCCCGCCGTCCTGTGACGTCCGGAGAAGCTTTGTCCCACGTCCCCGTCGGTGTGCCCATCCTCCCTCCACCTGACACGGCGGCCTCCCTCCCGACCCCAGCGCTGACCTCCGACGTCGCTGCTTTCCCAGACCGTGTCCCACGGCCCTCGGCCATTGCCACCCTGTCCGTGTCACCCGCAGCACTCGGCACAGGCCGTGCGTGTGTCTTGGCTGCTCACCTCATGCGCGTTCTGCTTCTGTCCAGAATCCAAATCTCCCGGGGCAGAGCTTGCCTGCTCTCGCGACTGCCGAAGGTCCAGGTAATTCAGGACTCTTCACTGAAGGGACGGTCCCAGAGCCGACGGCCGAGAGAGCGTGATGACCGCGGAGACTCGCACAGCGCAGGCAGAGCCCGGGCTCAGAGCGAGGCGAACCAGGCGCCCCGCGCTCCAAGCCCGAGCCGAGCTGCTCGCTCACACAAGCGTAAACGAGCCCACTTTGCGACATGCTAACCCTGATGGCTTAGTAGCTGGCATTGCCCAGCTCTGGTAAAGGCCCACGGCACGTAAGTGAAG
>NW_011897388.1:492-845 GCF_000151845.1 Pteropus vampyrus | reverse complement strand
AATTCCTTGGACCGCGGCCTCGAGTGAGTGAGACGTAGCAGGGGCGGCATTTTTAGGTCCAAGCGATCCACAAGCGTTCTGCTTTCCGCGGAGCACTTAAATCAGCGTGTGGCTGGATCAGGAGGCTGAGTTTGCTCTTGAGCTCACCGATCAGCAGCGAGGAATTTTGTTTGTATTTAACCCTGTGGGGATGTTCCTTGAGCTTTTGGGGCACGTATGCACGGTCTTCCATCTTTCGAGGTGATTTGGTGGAAAGGTTGATTACTTGGAAACTTTAAGATTTACGATTTAGGGAGTATTTATATGCTTGCAGGGAGGAGGATGAATTGGAGGCGAGGAGACGAGCTAAAAGG
>NW_011897388.1:0-442 GCF_000151845.1 Pteropus vampyrus | reverse complement strand
TTGGAAACTTTAAGATTTACGATTTAGGGAGTATTTATATGCTTGCAGGGAGGAGGATGAATTGGAGGCGAGGAGACGAGCTAAAAGGCAGTTTCAGTAATTTACTTCAAAGGTGAGAACTTGAACTAGGTAATGGTAAAAGGGAGATCAGATACACTTACGTTAACAGAGTCGACAGTTTTTCGTGTTGAGGGAAGAGCACAGAGTGACGGAAAGGGAGGAATGACTTCCAGGTTTTTAGCGTTGGTGAATTTCGTGGTTAGAATGTAGGAGAAGCAGGTCGAAAGAAGATGAAGAGTAAAGTTTAAATATATTGAGTTCGAGAAACCTGTGAGGTCTCCGCCAGGCAGTTGGACAGAGGAAATTGTATATCATTCATTGAGAAGTACACTCTGAAGCCCTACTGCTTGGGTTAGAATTCCAACTTGGCCATTTAATAGTT
>NW_011897387.1:1986-4975 GCF_000151845.1 Pteropus vampyrus | reverse complement strand
TGCAGACAAGCCCGTCACACTCGCCTGTGGGAACCAGGGCAGCCCGTCCTCCCGCACCCCTGGTTATGCGCTCTGCCTCCAACGCAACCCCGAAATGGCCCCGAGTGCTATGTGGGGTGCTCCTTCCCCAGACTGAGTCTGCATGCCAGCAAACGGCTGCCCAGCTCTGTCCAGTGCCAAGTGTCGTGTGCCGGCCATCGCTACACCCGAGGGCGGGACCCCTCCCCCGCCAGGAAGGTGAAGACCCGGCGATTCAAACAATAATGAAATTTATGCAACGGCTAATAAGTCCTTACGACAATGCTAATCGTATGCGAAGTGCTCAGATTATGACGGTAAATGGAAAGATGCAGGATTCAAAATTCGATTCCTTTCTCCTAAGGACTTAGAGCGGAAAATGGATGGGAGAAAATACACTGGAAGATCCGCAGGGTCACAGTGACAGCCGTGGACACGGGCAGCTCTCACCGCCAAGGGGCATCGCAGACGGACGCCCCTGCGGCAGCCCCCCGGGCCCACCGCCGGCGCCACACACCCCCGGGCGCCGAGCATGGCAGGGCGCTGACTCAGGGTGGCTCCTGAGAGACGCAGGGCTCCTCTGGGGTGGGGGGGTGGCTCTGAATCAAGGACTTCGCAGAACTGCTCTGCGACCGAAACACTCCCCGTCCGTCCTTCCTCCCGCCCCCTCCCGGGACTAGCTCTTCTCATGTTCTGCATCTCCCTCCCCTCCCACAAATCTCTTGCATGTCTGATCCCGACTTGACACCTGCCCCTCAAAGTACTCAAATGGACACAGTAATCTTTGGGTGACTGGGTGATTGGTGGTTTGGATTTTTCTCTGGACTTCTCCCCCCAAAACTACTGTAATCAGCGGAAGGAAAAAATAAAATCGTACCTCATTATTTTCTCGCTTTGTTTGCCAGCCACTTAAATTCGTCTGGTGCTCATTTACTGTCACCCTGCCGAGTGACGGGGGCCGCACCGCGAAAGGACTTGTGGTTTTGTGGCAGAGACGAGATTATGTGTAACTCAAGCAATAAGAGTGTGACATGGAACACAAGAGATTCTGCTGGGTCGCGTTTCGCCGTGCGGTGGCCGAGGCCGCGGGGAAGGTCTGCGTGGCCAGAGGGCTGGCCGGGTCAAGGCCAGATGAGACGGGGACGCAGAACAGCAGGCAGAGCAGGACGGGGGACTGAGAAACTCCGGAGGACGTGAGCAACAGGGACGTGTGACGCTTCCGAAGAGTGGGGGGGAACTAACTCAGGAAGCACAATTTGCAGTGCCTGTGACATCTGCAGATTGAAGCGCCCGTCCTGTTACTGAAAGTGGACGGCACGTTTGGGTCGGAAGAGAACCCGCGAAGCCCTAATCGGTTAACTGTGCTCTGGGTCCGAGTGTCCCACCTACGAGGTGTGAACGGCTGCCCGCGAGTCCTGCAGTCCCCTGTGGGCACGGGGGGACCGCGTCAATTTCCGCTCAGGGCCTCCTGTCTGCCGCACGCCAAGGATGAAGCAAAAAATCTGGTTCGGTCTACAAAAGTCAATTACAGAATTCTGCCGCGGGTGGAAAACGTCACGGCCATGGACACAGATAATGAGAGCGTGGCCGGGTTTACCCCCCACCGCCGCGTGCCACAAGGTGGGTGCTGTGCTAAGGCTCTGAGTGGGTATCTCTGGGGACAAAGATTCAAATAGATGGTCAGTTACCAGTGGTCTCTGACTGGTTATTAAGACACAGCAGTTTCAAGAGGTAATGGGGAACACAGAATTATTACAAAAGTAAATGTTAATGCTGCTTTTTATTTCAAAAATCTTACTTTTTAAAGGGGAAAGATATTTTCATCTGGTTAGAAAATGTTCTCTAAGTTGATTATTATATGTATAATATATCCTAATAGAGCTCTTTCACAAATATTTGCAACACTCGTTAAAAGGAAGGTATGATTTTTCTGTTTACTTTCTTATTATTTCGATACAAAACATCCCTGTTTGCAATAGTTTGCAAATATAAAATATTATTTTTAATATAAATTTAATATAACTTATATAGTTCTATAATTTTAAATGTAGTGCTTACATACATGTAGGTATGTATGACCATCAAACAGCCTAATTTTTCTAGCAAGCAAAACTAATAAGGGTAAATCTGTATGATTTGTAAAATGATTTCACCTAGTCATTTCAGTAGAAAGATCAAAATAAAAATCCTCGCGTGTTCTCAACCTTTCTAAGTGGAGATTCTGCAAACATTGCCAAGGTTAGGTAACAGGCAGATGCCAAAGCTACAGTTCTTCCCTAGGACCTTTACTGCGCATTTGTGCAGCGTTTCTAAATTTAGAGAAGCGGCGTTGAGTGGGCCTTAATAGGTCGTGACTCATCGACCGCCCAGGTACCCGATCGCTGATAACGGGCCTCACGACGAAGACACAAAGCAGAATCATCCCTCAGTGGCAACGAGAATTCTCAGACGTGACACTGGTATTAAATAGGGAACACAGTCACATAGCATCCTTCATTTTTGTGTATTTTCATACCGATGATATTTTATCAGCAAATAGAAGAGGTGAATTACGAAGCAAAAGTTAGAGTATAAAAATAAAACCTAAAGTATGTAAGGCAGGAAACAACTTTGTTTACGTCTTACGTCACCCGGTCAATGACGTTGCAGATTAAGGGCGAGAAGGCTGCGGGGGGTGGGAGGAGGACCGTGCCGGCCCGAAGACCTTTCTGGAAAGAGGAAGAGAATGATTTAGCTGAGATCGACAAGGCTGTGATCCTCAGGCGGTTCCTCTGTACGGAGAGTGGCCATTAAGGATCCTTCCAGAAAGAGAGGGAGAGAAGGTGGAGAGGGGAGGGTGTCCTGCGGCTCAGCGGGCACTGCAGGAGACAGTGACAGGGACCAGTCAGGGCCGGCGAGCCGAACCCACCCCCAGGAGGAGACGGGGCGAGGGGCGGCTTCTGAATGTTGAATCGCACGCGACTGCCGCCTT
>NW_011897387.1:0-374 GCF_000151845.1 Pteropus vampyrus | reverse complement strand
GAATCAAATTAACCATAGAGGCAAAAGACCTGTTCTCAGAAAATTATGTCATTGAAAAAAGAAATTGAAGAAGATACAAATAAATGGAAGCATATGCCATGCTCATGGGTCGGAAGAATCAACATCGTTAAAATGGCCACAGTACCCAAAGCAATCTATTGATTCAGTGCATTACCTATCAAAATACCAATGACATTTTTCAGAGAACAAGAACAAATAATCCTAAAATTTATATGGAACCGTAAAAGACCCCGAATAGCCATGGCAATCTTGAGAAAGAAGAACTAAGTTGGGGGCATCACACTACCTGATGTCGAATTATACTACAAGGCTACAGTAATCCAAACAGCATGGTGCCGGCATAAAAACAGATA
>NW_011897386.1:4025-6153 GCF_000151845.1 Pteropus vampyrus | reverse complement strand
CAGTGCTGTCTGAATAGGTGTTCTTTATGACAAACTCTCGGGCGCATCACAGGCACATCTTTGCGACGGCATTTCGAGCGCAGGAAATTCAAGGTCAAGTTTCATACTAGTTGTTATTATTGTAAAAACTCAATGAGCCAGAACAGGTTAGTTTTAACTGACTTTTCAGCTTAATTGAGAGTCATTCAAAATGCTTCCTTGTTTGAATGACCATGGCTTCAACCAGCCTAATAGGTATTAATCCACTTTCCTGCCACAGACAGTGCAAACAAAAAACGAAGTTTTTTAAAAGACTGATCGTTTTACAAAAACTCGATTTTTGAAAAGTCCAAATGAAATCACATTAAGTAGAGGAAGGGGGCGGGCGGAAAGTGAGTTTCCCATTTTGGTCTGTGGCTTGTGCTGTTTCTTCAGCATTTCATCTTGTAACTCAGTTCTCTCTTCTCTACAGCTGAGAGATAAAGCTTTGCCTGCCCTCTTTCCAGAGCTGTCAAGGAATATGCAAACCCCTCGGTGAGCAGGGAGTATTAGAGAAATATTAAAGATTCTGTGGCCGGAGAAAGTGGACTGAGATAAATACATACTAACTCCTAGGTTATTAACCTTTAAGGGGTTTTGTGTTTGATTCATGTTCAGTATTTCTTTGCTATATCATTCAACTTGTAATGAGTTTCATCTGTTCCCTGGAAGGATAATTCAAAAATCATCTATCTGCCAATAATCAAGGACTTAAGATAAAGTTTTTCTTGGCCGCCGTGGAATGAGTACATTTTATGTCCCTAAATATGATATTACACAAAGGTTTTTGAACTTCACTCCCATTGCAGGAGGAGTAAGAATCCTGACGGCCTGCTTTGTATCGACAACTTAGAACTTTTCTCTAGTTCTTTCCTTATAAAGGAGCCTGTTGACAGAGCACTGCACATTTCCTTACCTGTCTAACAATTGTCCTATCCTTTCCATTTTAAGTTAGTAGAATAAACACGACATAAAAATGGAGATTAATTTTTAAAAGGAAAGAGCTCTGATTTAGAGCCTGCATAGGGTCAGATATTGTCAACGGAAGGAGACAAAAATGAACTTCCCATCCTTTATGCAACTGACTTTTCACTGGAGAGAAAGATAGACAGAAATTAAATAGGACGCAATGAGTTAATAGTTGTGGTAAGAAATGTGACTGGTACTAGGAGAACACACACGAGGAAGTGACAGTTCACCTGAGGTAGTTAAGAAAGTCGTCACGAAGGACATCGTATGTGGTGGATGAAGTGACATTTGGCAGTCAGAAAAAGGAAATATCCAGGATCCATTTGGTACGGATAGAAGCATGGACATAAAGGTGTGGATGTGCTTTTTATGGGAATGGTTTGCTGTCTTCTGTTACTGGAGCCGTGATGGGGGGGGGGGAGGTGGGTGCATGATGATGAACACGGGTTGGGGCCACATTTTGAAGTCCCTTCTCTGCTGTTCTCAGGAGTATGGCTTCATCCGCCGAGAGCAATGGGAAAACAGTCACGATTTTTAAAGTGAGATAATGATATAATCTATTTTATAAATGTGCGTCGTGTATAGAATTATTGATAGAGACAGAAAGACTGGGGAAAAAGTCTGTATTTTGAGACAAAGAAAAAGAGGGTCTAAATTCAAGCAATTGTGAGACCTTTTGGAGTATAATAAATAGAGCACAGTGACCCCTTTGATCTAGGAGAAGAAGGTACAGGGAGAAGTTCATGGAATCATGGCTTCACTGAGCGATGAATGATAATTACACTAACGGTAATAATGAAGGCAAATGTGGGGGGAAAATATTTCTTTGGGACGTGTGGGTGTCTGTAATACGGTAGAACATTGGCATGGAAACGTCCAGGAAGCAACTAGAAAATCAGCTCTGTAGACCAGAAGTGATGGATGATGTAGTATTGTTCATCTCAGCAGAAGAGAGTACTAACATCGATGAAGATATTGATATCCAAAACATGCTCCTTTAGCCTGTAGAATCAATGGTTTCCCAAACATAATAGCACAAATTTCTTGCTCATTCCGTCATAAAAATTGGTATCATGAGGCTAGAGATACACACACTTTCTTCGTATTATTTGGGATGGGTTTAAGTTATGTCACAGTAATA
>NW_011897386.1:0-1210 GCF_000151845.1 Pteropus vampyrus | reverse complement strand
CTAGAATCTGTCATTTAGGCTGCAGGCCACTCCAGGGCATGCGTCTTGCTGTCACAGTGTCTTAGTACAGTGCATTTTACAGTGATTTTCAACAACCTGAAGAGTGACATTATCACAGTCGGATGTCCTATCGCACCTTCCAGTGGGGACCCTCGTTCTGCAGGTCAGTACAAATGGAGTTTAAAACAGTGTTTAGCCACTAAGGCTGCAAATTCAGAGAGGCACAGGCTGGGAGCTATAACCCTGCAAAGGTATTATTTACAGCAGATGAAAGGTTAGTTAGGTGTGCTGTGTGTTTCTGTGTGAGTTTCCTCTCGCGTGATTTAAAGAATTGGTTGAAATGTCTTCGTATTAATTCCTGTGCCACAAAATTAGAAAATAAAACAACACATTGGTATTTCATAGATATCCTCAAATCCATAAAAGAACAAGAAGTAAAAAAAAAAAATAGATTGACAGATATAGATATTGATAGCAATATGGATAATAGTATATTAGTTCCCCAGGGCTGTCAAAAAAAGGTACCACAAACTGGGTACCTTACAACAACAGAAATTTATTATCTCAGTTCTGGAGGCGAGAACTCTCAAATCAAGGTGTCAGCAGGACATGCTTGCTGTCACACCCTAGAAGAATCTTTCTCTGAATCGTCCTAGTTTCTGGGGTTTGCCAGATATCTTTGGAGTTCTTCGGCTTGAAGGTACATCACTTCCCGTCACTTGGCTGTCTTCTCCCTGTGTCTTCATGTTGACTTCCCTCCACACTTGTCTGTTGCCATGCCAGGGATGTGTATTAATTTGTAATTCTCTGTTTCTCGGTATTTGTCAAAGAATAGGATTAAAAGACCTGCTCTCCTGATGTCTTATGCCTTGTCGCTTCCTCTTGCTCCTCTTTCCACTTTTTTTTTAAATATAAGGTGAATTTGTTTTAGAGTTTCCAGTTATAAAAATAGCACATGCGCACTACATGCCACAAAGAATTTTTTTTAATTGAAGAGTAAAACAACCAATCATAAACCTATGTCTAGCAATGAAATCTTTTGATATTTTGATGTATGTTCTACTCGTGTTCTGCACTTTTATTTAATCGAATAATAAGTTATATCCAGATGCATCTTATATTTTTGAATTGCAGAGGTAAATATAGATTTTCTAATGCTATTTAAAATTCTTCATCCAACTCTGAACAACTACATAATATTCTACTTTAT
>NW_011897385.1:0-4527 GCF_000151845.1 Pteropus vampyrus | reverse complement strand
GCTTACGCCTCTGGCTCCCCAACCCTGGGAAGGCTGGGTCAGGAGGGAGGGGGGAGTGGATCTGTGTGCAGGTACTTGGGTGTCCAGGGTGAGCTCTTTCAAAGAGGAGAAGGTAAGAAGGACCGGCCAGTGTGGTAAGAGAAAGGGGACGAGGAAGAGCTGGTCCACGCTTTCCAGCAGGAAGTGGCGGTAGAGGGAGTGAAGTGGGAACAACATGGACCCTGGAAGTGGTTTCGACAGGTTGTGGCTTCGGTTTCTGGGGGGGGCAAGAGAAGGACCCAGGAAGGTAGGGAAGCCCTGGATAGGATCAAGAAATGAGCGCGGAGTGCCTCGAAAGACAAATTTGAGATACGGGCTGCTCTGAAGGGCAGAGTGCAGGGAGGAAAAGAGCATGGGAGAGACTGGAGGGGTCCCAGAGGGCGCAGATGGGCAGATCCGAGGGCGGGCAGTGGATTAAGGTGGAGAGGAAGTGGGTGCTGGGTCTAAGTGGTGGCAGAGAAGCCCCACTGGTGGAAAACGGGGAGGTGAGTTTCCTGGGCATGCTGCAATCACAAGGTAGGAGTGCCTGAGCCCCCTTTCATAGGTCAGCACCCCTAATACTGTGCCAGCCTGTCCCAGCCCCTCCTTCTCCTTCCATGTGTGCTCACCAGGCTCTAGCTGCAGACAAGTGCCATTGGAGTGGCACACAGAGGCCACACTGTAAGTGGTTTCCATGTCCAGCAGGATTTGGTTGTACTGTGGGAAGAAGAACAGAGGCCGTAAGCTGCACCCCTTTGCTGCCTGCTTCCCCTGGGCACCGTCACAGTGGGGGGAAGCTCTGGAGCTGGGGGAGCGTGTTCCCAAAGGTGCTGCCCTCCCAGTAATTCTGTAGGTGCATGCTGATATGGCAGGTGTCACAGGTGGATAAATCGAGGAAGAGGCAGCAGCGTGCCCCACCCCCGCACTGGGCTAGCTCCCTCAAGCTAGGACCTGGCCTTGACCTTGGACCTCCCACCTCCTGCTCCCTCCAGCCACACACCTCCTCCAGCTCCTTGACAGGCAGCGCTGCGCGCTCTAGGTCTTGAATCTTGTGTATTATCCGCTTCATGGTGGTGTTCTGGAAATAGGTCACATCAAACCGCTTGGCCCGGGTGCCATACTTTAAGGTGTGGTTTGCCATCTGTACGTTCTTCTGCAGCTGAAGGCACAGGGGTAACCGTGTTGTGAGGCCCAGAAGCTTTGGAGAGACCCCTGAGGAGGAGGTGCCATGTGGGGAGCCAAAGGGACTGGGAGTGGCAGTGAGGAAGACAGTTTTGTCAAGTTGTTGTCATTGTTTATAAAGACCCTCTTTGGCCTGGACTGTGTATAATGTCCTGGATGCAGTCTGTGTCTCTCAACGGATGCCCATGGACATGCCTTGGCAGGGGTAGAGAAGAGGCCCCGCACCCTGTATCTTAAAGGCTATCAGGATGGAGGCAGGTTGGTGTTAGCATCCTGGCCTCCCTGAGCCTCGGGGTCCCATCTGTAAAATGGGAATAAGATCGTGGGTTTTGCAAGGCTGTTGGAGAATAAACGAAGCAACAGATATAAAGCACCCAGGAACCGTGGGCAGATGGTCTTTAAGAAACGTTGGTTCCCCGCGGCTTGCCTTGGTCTAATCTGTGCTCACCACACAGGTGGGGAACGGGGTTGGAGGGAAGGGTATGATGGTACATGGGCTTCCACTCTTTTCAAAAGCTGACTTTGGCATCACTTATTTGTGCACAGATCACTCTTTTACTAACAACAGACTGTTAATGAAAGACAACTTGTTTAGGCATTGAGTGTACGCCCACCCAAATCTGAAAGTGAGCATTGTTCTAAGTATTCCATTTGGATTCTTCACAAATTCCGACAGCCTCTTCACCGTGAGATGACACAGGGGAGGGAGGGAGGGGGCGCCCTGCCCTGCCTCGGGCTTTGGAGGGTTGGGCCCTGGGCGGAGGGGCCCGGAGCGTGTGTGTGCGCGCGTGTCTGCGTGTCTGTGTCTGCGTGCGGGCGTGGGCGTGGGCGTGGACGTGGGCAGGGCCCCTACCAGGATCTTGCTGGCCTCTGAGGTGATGTTGGTATTGTAGTTCCAGTTGGCCTCCGCATACTCGTTCCATACTACCTGGGATATCTGGTCATATTCCTCCACAAACTTGCTGGCCTCGGCCTCGTCAGTCACCAGGGCTGTGGGACAGAGTGGAGGGAAACAGACAGGCCTCCCCTTGCCCTCTCCTGCAGATGGGCAGAGGAGCCGCCACGCCCCCCTGCCGCCCACCTCGCACAGCCCGCCCCAGCCCTCCGCTGGTCCCACTTGGGCTCTGGGTTGTCTGGCTGCTGGTTGTTGCCTGGTGAGTTGTTGTCTGGCTTCCGGTTGTTGCCTGGCTGACTGTTGCCTGGCTGGTTGTTCCCTGGTCAATTGTCACCTGGCTGGTGACCTCCTGGCTGGGGACCAGCAGGGGGTGCCCAAAGCAGAGCAGGAGGAAGAGGAGGCTGGGCAGTCCTGGAGCAGCCCAACCTTGGCCCATGGCCGCAGGATTGCAGAGCCCTGCAGCCACCACCCCCCTGCCAATAAGAGCTGAGCTTGCAGTGTGACCTCATAGAGCAGTGTGGCCGGTCAGCTGGCCCCACGGGGCCCCAGATCTGGGCACACCCTCTTTAGGATGCTGGGGAAAATATAGGCCCATCCCCACCCCAGGGCCCTGCTGCTGAGCTAAGTGGCTGCCTGGCCCTCCAGAGCTGGGCTCCAGGGCCCAGCTGAGGGGAGCTGAGGGGAGCTGAGGGGGACCTGGAACAGGGCCTGGGTCCAGAGTCCACAATGGAGAACTTGCCTCAGCGCACTGCCCAACCCTCACTTGGAAGTTTACCAATGTCCTCTGGGTAATCGTCAGGCATTGGTGGCTGCCACTGATATTCCGGCCAGCCCAGGACCTCTTTGTTCTTTTGGTTCTGCTCCTGTAGCCACTGGCTGACCGGCTGGAAGTAGTTGAGCAGTGGCTGAGCGTCCAGGGTATCTGAGCCGATCATATCCTTTAGTATGTCCTGCCAAGGCTGTGAGGAGCCTGCCCGTAGCACTTTCCTGTCAGGGAAGGCAGGCACCGTGAGCACGGGACTCAGGCTGGTGTCTGCTGTCGGCCCACCTGCCTCACCTCTGGCCACTTCTGCCCCACACTGGACGGTAAGAACAGTGGCATTGAGGCTCCAGGACCTAGGAGGCAGGGCCCGTTTGTCTTGCCCCGTGCCAGCCTGCTCCTGGGGCCTCAGATCTGGGCCCATTCAATAAATATTTGATGAGAGAGAGAAAGGAGGAGGTAGGGATGAATGGCGCCCTCCACCGGGCTGGCCCTGTGGTGTCCCCACTGGAACAGCCAGTCGCCTTCCAGACCTCCCCTTCGGCAGCCTCTCCTCTTACCCTCCCACTTGCCCTCCCTCCCTCCCCACACACCGGAGCTTGTCCCCCGCCTTGGTGGACTGGTAGATGTCACAGCCGTGCAGTGGCCCCTGGTGGCCTGCCTCCTTGCACAGGGCTTGGTGGAACTGGAACTGCAGGACAAAACTCACAAAGTACCTGCAGGCACAGGGTGGGAGTCAGTGGGGGGTGGGGGGGGTCCCTTGCCCAGGTACCATCCAGCTCCCCACAGGGCAGAGGCCAGACCAGGGCCTGCCTGTGGAGAAGGGAGAACCACATTTGGCTCAGGAGGGAGGCCCACTCGAATCCCAGGAAAGAATGTGAGGACAAGCCCTGGGAAGGAGGGGCCCGGGTTCATCGAGTAGAGTGAGGGGGCTACAGGTATGACAGAACTGGGAAGGGGAAGTGGCGGGGGACAATAGTACCTGATGTACGGTGTCACATGGGGGACGTGAAACTTAGCTCCGGCATCGAAATGAGTTTCGTTTCGGACGACTGGAGGACAGATGCCCTGATACTTAGTTCTACAAGAGGATGGTTAAAATGTCTTAGGATCTAAGGTTTGCGTACGGGTTGATTTAGCCTTTGCAGAAAAGGCTGCTAAGCAGGAATTCACACCCAGCCATCTCTTCTCCATCCTGATGAACTGGGGGAGAATTCCTGGAGCAGGAATTCTGTGCAGGAAAGGAGAGGACAGTGGGTACGAGGGTGGAGACAGTATCAGAGAGGAGGGGCCTGGCAGTGGCGAGGCTCGCCCAGGAGGGTCAGAGGGCTATTGGGGTTAGGCCCTTCCTGTCCCTGTTTACTCACCGAAGATACCACCAGTCAAAATTGTAACGGGAAGGGGGGGTACGTCCGCTAAAGACCCCCCAACGCCACTGGTCCACCAGATAGCCAAAGGGCAAGAAGGCAACTTTTTCCAGTGCCATCTTTAACAAGTAATTGATGTCGCTTTCTGTTGGGAGATGAGAAGACAGAGGTCAGAGAAGAAAGGAGTCCAGCTAGGACAGGGTGGCCTGGGGAGGAGCCGGGAGAGAGGGGAGGCCGGGCAGATGCAGAGAAGGGAAGGCTGGCCTTCGAGACCGTGGGGCCCTGCTTGGAAGAGGGTGCGCGGG
>NW_011897384.1:4838-6786 GCF_000151845.1 Pteropus vampyrus | reverse complement strand
GTGAGGGAAGGCCTCAGGATGAGTCAGTCTTCTGGTTTGCAGGAGGACCTGCTTGATAGGAGAGTCAAAAAGAGTTAACAAGCCTACATTTGAATATATTGAGTCTGAGCTGCTGGTAAGGCAGTCAGGTATAGAGACAACTAGTGGGTAGTTAGAGTGAAGTAAACTTAGTCTAGCGTAACTACAGCAAGGCCTTTTAAGCATTTCTCCAGAGAGACTGCACCCTGGCCAGAGGACAGCTCTTTTCCCTCTGTGTTGGTGTTAAGTCCCAGCCCAAGATGAAAATCATTTTGTAGATGCCACCTTTATATTATCATCACCCTTGGAATTACCATTTTCTGAATGCCTGTTCTATAGCATACTCTGTGCTCTGCACCTTCCATTTATTTTCTTTCATCTTCACAATAACCCACTGAGATATATAATGTTATTTTCTCCTTTTTATAGATGTGGAAACTGAAGTAGCTACCACCATTATCCCATTATACAGATGAGGAAACAGGCTTAGCTAGTGTAAATAATGTTGCTCAAGGTTATGTAGTGAATATGTGTGAGACACAGGTTTCACATCCAGATCTTTGGACTGCAGACTCTGTGCCTTTAATTGAACAGCCATGACGTGTGCTTTATAGAATTAGAGACAATTCCAACAGAGTTGGGGTAAGGTGGAGTGATGATTTACAGCCTGATTGATGTGTGACAGACAACAAATAAATAAAGCAGGAGCAAGGTCAGGAATCCACACATGCAGTGGTGTGGAGAATGAATCAAATGCCCTCTTCCTGTTAAATATGTAGAGATTTTGACATATTGACAATGTTTGCTAACTTCTTCCTGGGACTCTCTTTCAATTTTTTGCTATTTGTGAAAAAATGTGTGGAATTGTTTTCATTCACTTAAAAAAAAATTGCTCATTTTCTTGTCACAAGAAAGTACAACGTGCTGCATCAGCCAGATGGCCTTTCGAGCTTAAGATTGATGCAAAGGGAGTTTTACCACAGTGCAGTTTTCATTAGAAAGGAGAAAGGGGAGTGGGCGGATGAAGGATGTCAGACAGATCATGTCTTTTTCTTAAAGCAAATTCCCACAATGGCAGATAAATTGGTCTGGAAATAGCTACCCGCCATTTCTTTATGTAAAACTTAAATTAAAAAAAAAAAAAAAAAAGATCCCATATCGAAAGTTATAGTGTGGAATTTAAGAGACGATAAAGGAAATGGCAATAATGCCTAGCTTCGTAAATGGCTCTTAGACCATTTGCTGTTGAAGGGAACCAAAATGTTGCTACCCTTAAGCCTACTTTTCGACATATCGATTTTAAGCTGTTTATTAAGGAACAAAAGACTCAGAAAGAACCTTTGACCCTCCCCACTTTCCTGCTGCAGAGATTCAGGCAGAAAAACCTGCTTTAGGAATGAAATTTTAGGATGTTCACCTTAGCCTAATTTGAATTAATTGTAAATAGGAGGGCTTCAAGCAACAGCCTGTCCCATTGCTTCTGAGTTGCTCAGTAAGAAATTGTCTGTCATGTGTATTCCACTCTTCCTCAACTACCTGCAAATTGCAATTCTCACTTCTGAAATCTAATACCTCGTTCCTCCACTCTTCTCCTTTGTCTAAAATGTCATATATACCCAAAGTTGCCTCACTATCTTTGGAATTTCCATGCTCATGTGAATTCTCTGTGTACATGTATTAAAAATTTGATTTCCTCTTGTTAATCTGTCTCCTGTTAATTTGATTATTAGCCTAGCTAGAAGAACTTAGAAGGTGGGAGGAAAAGTATTTTCTTTTTAACTCCCATACTGTCCTAGAGAAGATCTGACCTCTGGACCTCAAGCTTCCTGCACATCAGAGTGTGGGAGCACAGATCTCACAGACAGGCAAGAGAAACTACGTAGCTTCTCTGCAGTTGTCTGGAATATCCCCGAGAATGCAAAAGACAGGC
>NW_011897384.1:0-1248 GCF_000151845.1 Pteropus vampyrus | reverse complement strand
GACTTTATTTTTTTAGAGTAATTTTAGGTTCACAGCGACATTGAGAGGAAGGTACAGAGATTTTCCTATATTTCCTGCTCCCACACATACATAGCCTCCCCCATCACCCACATTCCCTACCAGAGTGGTACCTTTGTTATAAATGTTGAGCTTACATTGACACATCATAATCACCCAGAGTCTATAGCTTATACTAAGGTTCATTCTCGGTATTGTGCATTCTATAGATTTGGACAAATGTATAAAGAAAGACAGGTATCATACAGAGTAATTTCACTGCCCTAAAAATCCTCTATGATCCATGTATTCATCCCCCTCTTCTCACTAACCCCTGGAAACTACCTTATCCATAGTTTTCCCTACGCTAGAATGTCACATAGTTGGAATCATACTTTATGTATCCTTTTCAGGTTGTTGGTTTTTTGTTTTTTGTTTTTTTTTTTTGTAATATACCCTTAAATTTTCTCCATGTCTTTGCATGGCTTGATAGCTCATTTCTTTTTAGTGATAAAAAAATATCCATTGTCTAGATGGGCCTTGGTTTATTTACCCGTTCACCTACTGAAGGACATCTTGGTCACTTCCAAGTTTTGACAATTATGAGTAAAGCTGCCATAAACATCTGTAAGTAGGTGTTTCTGTGGACATAAGTTTTTAATTCCTTTGGATAGACACCAAAAAGCACAATTGCTAGATCATAGTTTTGTAAAAAACAAAACAAAACAAACAAAACAAAAAACCTGCCCAACTGTATTCCAAAGTGGCTGTACATTTTGCATCCCCCCGGCACTCTGAGAGTTCCCGTTGCTGCGCATCCTCACCAGCATTTGGTATTGTCAGTATTGTGGATTCTGGTCATTCTAACAGGTGTGCAGTGGTAACTCATGGTTTTAATTTGCACTTCTCTGATGACAAATGATGCAGAGCATCTTTTCATATATCTTCCTCCCCCCCCCCCCCCCCCCCCCCCCCGCCCCAATACAAGGCTCTTATTGCATCTTTAAAGTATCACAACTAGGTCATAAGAATCACCATCCCCTTAAGTGTAAGAGAATGGCTAGTGTCAGCTCAAGTTAGGTCACCTTCCCCCAGGCCATGTGAGCTCTGATAATATCTTAATCTATCAGTCTCTGGTTAACTAGTTTGTCCTGAGGGCAGGCCTTGTTGAGAAGAACTGAGTGCTCTGGTGTATTTCAAAATGGTTCTTTTTCCTCTTTCCCTACTGGAATCCTGATCAAATTTTTCTCA
>NW_011897383.1:1126-3046 GCF_000151845.1 Pteropus vampyrus | reverse complement strand
TGCCAATTGATTCCATTAACCTCTTAGTATATTCTCTTAGTACAGTTCAATACTCATCCCTAATTTGCACTGCCTCAAGGACAAAAAGTACTGCTTATCTGCAATCTCCATCCTAGCCCATCACCAATACCCTGAAGGAGGCTTCCTTCCATACTGACAAATGTATAACTATCCTCCTTAGTTAAAATATTGTGCTTCTGAATACACACATCAGTTTACTGATAACCAGCACATAAGAAACTTTAGTTTTCTCCATGCAGAGACCACACACAAACTGATGAAACACAGAAAAGTATTTCTGAATCATCCACAAAATGATTAATTTACATTCACTGTCGTTTTAGAAAGTGAACTACCCTCTGTTATATCCCTGTTCTACAAAAATCAATACTTAATTCATGGTCTAGATAAGGAAATTTAATGTGGACCATAACATTTTACTCCCTGGGTACTAACTTACTATAAATGCTATGAGAATTCTTTATCTTCCTTGTGATTTCAGAGAATTAGTCTGAACACTGCATAATTCCTACCTGATGAAACACATTATCAAAAGCCTATACCACTTGGAATCACAGAGGTCCTCCTTATCCACAAGGAATATGTACCAAGACCCCCGGTGGATGCCTGAAACCACAGATAGTACCGATCCCTGTGTATAGTATGTTGTTTCTTATACGTACTTACCTATGATAAAGTTTAATTTATAAATTAGGCACAGTAAGAGATTAACAACAATAACTAATAATAAAATAGAATCATTATAACAATATACTGTAATAAAAGTTCTGTGAATGTGGTCTCTCTCTCAAGATATCTTATTATACTGTACTAATCTTTCACTTAAAGGAAGCATTTTACAGCTTCTCTTTGGTGAATTGTCACTTTGGGGGCCATAACTAAGTTAAATAAGAGTGACTTGAACACAAGCTCTGCGATACCTCGACAGTTGATCTGATAACCGGCAGGAAACTAAAGGGCGGGAAACGTATATAACATAAAGACACTGGACAAAGGGATGAGTTACAGCCCAGGAGGGACTGAGTAGGACACATGGGATTTCATCATGCTACTCAGAATGGTGTGCAATTTAAAACTTAAGAATTGTTGATTTCTGGAATTTTAGATTAATCTTTTTAGAACATGGTTGACCATGAGGAACTGAAACTGTAGGACACAAAATTGTGGATAAGTGGAACTACTGTAATTGAAGTCCACACTTCCTACCCTACATTAAGATTTACTTAAGGGTTTTTTTTTTTTTTACTCTGTTCATGACAGATGTAATCTAAATATGAATTCCTTTCCTTTCCTTATTTCCAGCTGACCACATAAACCATGTGCAATGTTAGGTGACTCATTTACTGGGTACAAGAAAAAGAACACTACCTCTTTGACTGCTCACCTAGGGGAAGAGAAGAGTTGAAATTAGCTTTTATACTCAGTCTTGGGGGAGGGGGCAGTGACTCCACAGTTCCTGTCCATCTTTCCATTGGAACACATTTGTAAATAATGTCCAGCCTTTGGAGTTCTCACTGAAGAGTCCCTTCTGGAGGTGAAACAGCATTATTCTCTTTGACCTGCTTCTTCTCATGACAATTGCCATAAGCAATGGAAGCAGGCCATTGCTATGGTGCTTACTAACCTTTTGCTCTACTATGGGGATGATTGCAGATATGAACATTTTGGCAGCAGTCTGGAAGCCTGGCCCGAGTAGAAAGAAAGAAGAAATAGAGGGACAATAGCGGCCAGCTACAACACCTTCTCTGACCATCTGGGCATGGTAAATGGACAGAAGAAACAGTACAGTGGGCAGAGCTCTGCTCACAGTGTCTGACAAACTAGTCTTAAGTGCTTATGTTTATTTATTCTTCCAAATATCTAAAGCAGAGTCAATGTCAGTAACTACTTTAAGAGAAA
>NW_011897383.1:0-306 GCF_000151845.1 Pteropus vampyrus | reverse complement strand
GGCTCCTCGACTTTATAGTTATATGATTCTGGGTACTTGCTAACCTAATAACACTCTTCTATCCTTCAGCAAACACACCAGATTTTATTGACCTCGCAGTTGTTTTGACAGCCAATTCTCCAGTGCAGCCTGCTATGCAGAACAGAGGGACAAGGCACAAAATTGCAGTTGTGGAGAAAAACCCTGCCCTCGACACTTTCCTGCAGACCAGAGGCAGTATTATTCTTTTTCCTCCATTAAATGGACTCTATTCACATGCTCAAAAAAATTAATCTTACCTTCCTCACAGAAACACAAGCTAAAAAT
>NW_011897382.1:354-1672 GCF_000151845.1 Pteropus vampyrus | reverse complement strand
CTCACCAAGGTGTCATTCCCCAAGCCTTTCAAATGATTCGCATGCACACTCAAGTCTGAGAACCACCAGATCACAGAGGAACAAGGCTGGAGGAAGAGAGACTGTTTAAGAGCTCGGGGCAATAACCCATGTACGGCTAATAAATAATTCCAACGTGAGCTAGGAGACTCAGGTGTCAGATGAGAGGCACAGTCAACCGCCACGTTTGTTCAGATGAGGCGAGTGAAGCTGTTTTTAGGGGAGAGGTCATTTGAGCCGAACCTACAATTTTAAACTTACTGTCCTATGTATTCCTTTTTTCCTAACTATATTCCTGATATTTGTTTTGAAAAAAATGTTAATGGTTACAGTACTAGCTTGATATAAACAGTGACTAATGAGTTATAATTCTTCCTACTGAATAATTTCTCAATAGAATATTTTATCATGAAAAAATTGTGCAGAATTGACTCAAACTCTTGTGTATGATTTTGATAAAAATTACCCAATAAAAAGAAATGCTTCATAAACCATTTTTGAATATTAAACTTTTTTTAGTTTTTTTTTTTTTAATTAGTTTCAAGTATACAGTACATTGGTTAGACATATAGTTTATAAAATGATCCCTCTCATTGCTCTTTCTCTCCTCTGGTTTTCTACCTAGCCAATATATTCACGCTCGCTGCATTCCCTGTGCCGTGCTCCCCATCCCGTGACCATCTATCAACTACTAATTTGTACTTCTTTAACTCTTCGCCCCATTCTCCCAGCCCCCTAACCTCCCATACCCTCTGTCCGTCACCAGACTGTCTTCTATATTTGTGTCAGTTTTTGATTAAACTGCCCCTTTTGTTCCTTAGATTCTGCATATAAGTGGAATCATATGGTATTTATCTTTCTCTGTCTGACTTATTTCACTCAGCATAATAACCTCTAGGGTCCATCCAGGTTGTTGCAAATAGTAGAGTTTCATTTTTTTTTAATGGCTGAGTGATATTCCATTGTATATATGAACCATAACTTCTTTATCCAATTGTCTGTTGTTGGGCATTTAGGTTGCTTCCATATCTTGGCTATTATAAATTGCGCTGTCATGAATACTGGAGCGCACAGATCTTTATGAATTATTGTTTTGGTTTTATTTGGATAAATACCCAGAAGGGCAATTGCTGGGTCAAAAGGTATATCTATTTTTAATTTTTTGAGAAACCTCCAAACTATTTTCCATAGTGGCTGTACCAGTCTGCAATCCCACAAGCAATGTATGAGGAGAACCTCTTTTTTTAATTGCTCATATATATTGCCTGAACATGATAAGAAATACATTTATGGTTCTTCT
>NW_011897382.1:0-304 GCF_000151845.1 Pteropus vampyrus | reverse complement strand
GAACCATAACTTCTTTATCCAATTGTCTGTTGTTGGGCATTTAGGTTGCTTCCATATCTTGGCTATTATAAATTGCGCTGTCATGAATATTGGAGCGCACAGATCTTTATGAATTATTGTTTTGGTTTTATTTGGATAAATACCCAGAAGGGCAACTGCTGGGTCAAAAGGTATATCTATTTTTAATTTTTTGAGAAACCTCCAAACTATTTTCCATAGTGGCTGTACCAGTTTGCAATCCCACAAGCAATGTATGAGGAGAACCTCTTTTTTTAATTGCTCATATATATTGCCTGAACATGAT
>NW_011897381.1:2309-3327 GCF_000151845.1 Pteropus vampyrus | reverse complement strand
CAGACTCCGTTACGAAGTGGTTTTTTTTAAGTCACAGAGCCAAATCCAGGGGCTACGCGGACGTCAACAGCCAAGTGTTAAAGTTCCTAAACGCTGTTCGATAAGCCACTGGGCCATGCCGACGTTCACGCCAAAACTGTGCCCTCCAAGTTTGGGGGACGGCAAATCTCTAGGCCAGGGGACCCCAACCCCAGTCCGGGGACCCGTACCTCTCCGTGGCCTATTAGGAACCAGCCATACAGTGGGGGGTGAGCAGCAGGAGGGCCAGCGAGCGAAGCTTCGTCTGTATCCGCAGCCGCCCCCCAGAGTCAGCATCACTGCCTCGGCCCCACTGCAGATGGTCAGGGGTGAGATTCTCATGGGAGCCCCGGGCCCTGGTGCCACAGAGGTTGGGGACCACTGCCCTAGGCACACACGCTGAGGACAGCTTTGCATGAGTGGAGCTGTGGAGACTCCAGAGGCACGAATCCCATGGAGACCCAGGTTGGCCCCCAAGTGGCCTTCACTGGCCTCTCGCCTGTGCACGTGTTTGCGCGGCCAGCAGAGTCTGTGGCTGGAGCGATGGCCCCGAGGTCCTGCCCACATGCCCCTCGGGCCGCAGTGACGACTCCCACCGCCCACCCTCCACGGCCTCCCTGGGGCGGGCGGGGGCTCGGCACCCCTCGCTGCTGCTCCCAGACTCTCGTAGCCTGATGGGTCTCTGCCTGCAAGCTGAGGGCGAGGGCTCGGCAGCCCGGCCGTCCCCTGTCCCTGTGTCACGGTCACTCCCTGTGTCTTTCCCAGGCACACTTTTCCGCAGAGGCAAGGACAGCAGCGTCCACCCGCGCAGCACGTGGCCGGGTAGCCAGTCACTCTGTGTGGGGACCAGGCTGTGCTGCCTCCTCACCCTGGGGGAGCCCGCACTCCAAGAGGGCTTCCTGGGGGTCGCTCAGAGAGGTGGCAGTGCCTGGCTGCTCTCTCACACCCGGAGAGGAAGCAGAAGGTGGAAAATCTGCAGAAAAGGCTGACTCGGGACGCA
>NW_011897381.1:0-519 GCF_000151845.1 Pteropus vampyrus | reverse complement strand
AGGCGAGACCGTGGTGAGGGGCGCCACTGCAGAACTGTCCCCACACAGATGGACCAAGGGCCAAGGCCCCGCGGGACACTGAAAGGCCCACTGCCCAGCCTCTGGATCACAACTCCAGACGGCCACTGTGGCAACGCCCCGCTTCCCGCAGCTGCCCTCTGGTGTGAACCCCAGACCACTGGCCCCCCAATCATCCAGCGGAAGCCCAGCCACACCCTCCCACTGGGTGCCCTGCTCTGCTTCCGGTGGTCACCTGCGTGTCAACCGCAGGTGGGTCCTGGGGCCTCTGGCACGGACCCAGCATGGGGATGGGGTGTCTGGCGGGCAGGCCAGCTGGCGGGGCAAGTCGGGAACGTCGGAGGGGCACCGTCACCCCGGTGACAGTGGGACATCACGGGTGCCGCCCACGGCGGTGAGGTCGCAGGGTGGGGCGCCAAGCAGCCGCGACGCCGCACCGCAGGGACAGCGACGTGAGGGCGCAGGGCCGCACCTGTGAGCTTCCACGGGACGAGCTCACTT
>NW_011897380.1:1924-3775 GCF_000151845.1 Pteropus vampyrus | reverse complement strand
ATACTTCGGTTCCTAACTCCCCTTCACTTTCCCACCTACTCCCAAGCAGGTTTTCAGGTAGCATCTTATTTTCATTTTTTTTGCAGAGCTCTTCTTAATACAGCGCCATTCTCAGCATGTGTTCTCCTGCTAGTCCACAACACTAATTAAAATAAAGCTAACACAGAGGTTGATGACACCCAATTAAACACGGATCGAAAGCCATGTGTTATGAACAATCCCCATTTAGGATTCTTTTTCTCTTTTCCTCTATCTTGTATGATTGATGTCAACTTGAAGTCAATTTTGCCAAGTGAAATTACAATCCTTTGACTTTAGTCTTCTTGATCGCTGAGTCCCTAGCACAACATGTTCTGTTCTGGAATATTCCAAATCTTCTGAGATGCACTTCAAACATCTTTTAGTTGCAATTCAAGATACCAGACCTTGGGAAACACCTCCAGGCTCGGTCCTACATCTGGTCCCTTGAGTAGCATCATCTGTTAAGTATTGGACTGCTCCTTCTGCTTGTATGTTTACTATTGTTTTTCATCACACCCGAATTTAGCTGACTATTATTTCTGATCACATTCCGATTCCCCTTAGACATAGCCAAGATTACCTGGAATTTCTGAAGACAAGAATTTCTTTTTCTTTCAATCCTATCACATTCGTTATTCACAGGTCTCTAGTAGTTCATTAAACACAGTTCATTTATATACACTAATATAAAATCTCTAAATATAACCGGTTATTCTATTATGACACCACAGTCCTTCCATTTGGAGATGCTGCTCTGGCAAGAGTCACATTTTCTCGATTTTTACCACTATGCTGCCGCTGTGTCTTTCAGGCCAAATTGCTTTCCTTCTCTGAATTATTAAAGGCCAGTCTAAATAGGAGACTAGCACTTCAGCCATCCCAGGATCACCAACTACATTTCATACGAATGGACACTGGGCAAACTGGTGTCCAATTTCCTCAGCATTTCAGAATATCTTTCGACTCCGTCACTCATTAGAGAGCAGGTGTAATCGTGGGTTGAGAGTAAGGTCCCCACAGACAGATAACAGGAGTTAAATCCTATACTGCCATTCCCTCGTTATGTCACCTTGGTCTGGACCTAACTTTTCTGTGCTCAGTTTCCCATTTTGTTAAGGAGAGTTAATAACAGTGCCTACTCCAAAGGGCTGTTGGGGAGATAGAACATACTAATAATATGTGTAAAGAGAAATAGCCACAATTTTAGCTGATGTCAATTATATATTCTCCTTGTAGTTTTTATCACCTTTTCAACCCCTATAAATAGTAGCTGAGAAAACAGTGCTAAAGAAATGCTAAATACTTACTAACATTCTCCATGTTCATGGCAATCTATGTAGGATGGAGGGTTTTTCTTCCCTCTTC
Organism: Pteropus vampyrus; assembly: GCF_000151845.1. Taxonomy (NCBI): domain Eukaryota; kingdom Metazoa; phylum Chordata; class Mammalia; order Chiroptera; family Pteropodidae; genus Pteropus; species Pteropus vampyrus. The sequence continues at coordinate 2,389 of NW_011897380.1, read as the reverse complement.
CTATTGTGACTTATTATTATTTGTTCCACATACATTGTATTAGATGTCTTAATTGCCAAGTTGTTTTCCCTTAAAGTTTAGGTAAGAAATCGCTCTAAATGCATATTCGGTCATTACCTCAAAAGCTAAAACGTTTCTGCTTCTAAGCATGGCTGTTCTCCTACCATTCTCCCCTTTGGATTAGAATAAATTAATAGCTCTAAAGAGAAAATTCTTATATGGTCCATTTCCTTTACTATAATTTATAAGCTTTTTATTTTTGCATTTATTTATTTATTTATTTATTTATAAAACTTAGATAATTTTTCAAAACCTACTCCTTCTACAACACTAGCCTTTTATCCAGATATTCACCATGACCTAACCCCTCCACTCCATAGTGAATGGTCTACGCTCCTAGTGCATCTTCGGTTCCATTAGCCTCGCCCTCCGGGCTCTGCGAGTGTGCGAGTGTGTGTGTGTGTG
>NW_011897380.1:0-339 GCF_000151845.1 Pteropus vampyrus | reverse complement strand
TTTCTACAGTCTATGCACACCGGGTCTCCACTAGACACTCGCTAGTCTCCCAAAGCCATTCCATGGGTCCTGATCATTTCCTTGTTTTGTTCAAGTTGGAGGGTCCTCCCGCCCCGCCTCTTTCTCTTTCCATTGCTAATACCCTTAATTATTTTCAGCGCGTTTTGAAAGAACAGGAGTAAAAGTGCCATTATTCTACCAACTTAAAGTAGTGTTTGCTTCTTAAGATCTGGTCTTCGGTTTTGAATGCAGTTAAGACTTCTCTTGCTCTGTTTTTAACTGTGTCATTTTCCATAATTCTTGAAAAAAATCAAGTATATGTCTATGAAAAGGAGATAC
>NW_011897379.1:0-4048 GCF_000151845.1 Pteropus vampyrus | reverse complement strand
CGCCTTCACGTACCACCCGGCTGACGTGATACTCAGTGCTGGGGACTCCGATGGCCACTGCCTGGCCCCTGAGGACCAGTTCCTACGAGGTGCTGTTAGGGTTCAAGCGTGTCCTCGGGCAGGGCTCGTGAATTAGGACACTTGCTGCCACCATTGTCCCCACAGGGGCGAGCGCGTCTCCTTAGTCACCTGTGGTGGGACGGCGGGAGCGGAGGACCTGGAACACGGGGCAGGGAGGCTCGGTGGGTTCAGGAGGGTTGGCACAGCCCTGGGAGCAGGGCCGGGGGCAGGGCACCTAGCGAGGGGACGGGGAGAAGGGTAGGTCGCCGGAGACACGTCGCCGCCCTGGCCTGTCTCCTCAGAGACGGCGGGCACCGTGTCCTCGCTCTCTCAAGCCTCGGTCCAGACCGGAGCCCGTGTCTGCGCCCTCGCGGCCCACGGATTCCGGACCGGCACAGCCAGAGGCCGAGCTGGGGCGGGCGCTGCGCAGGGCTGGGCGGCCCGTCCTTGTCCTCGCCGGGCCCTTTGCCGTCTCTGGCTCTGTCCCGTCTCTGGCTCTGTCCCGTCTTCTGCTCATTTCCCTGGTTTCTCGCCAGCGCCTCCCCTTGTGCGGCGACCTCGGCAATGACCGCGGCAGAGCTGGTGGCACTGAGGTGCTTCCCCGAGGAGAGCAAAGCTCTCTCCATCATGCCCTGAGAACTCCCACGGCGAGGGGGCGCCTAGCGGGGCTGGGGGCTCCGTGTCCGAGGACGGGGCGGGGTCCGAGCCATGTCTCAGGCGGCGATCTCGCCGGTGCCGGTGCCGGCATGGCGGGCAGTGTCAGGAGGGGTCACGATGTCGGGGTGAGCGGGGGGCCGCAGGCTCTGCGTTCTCCTCCTCCCGACCCTGAAGCGCCGTCTCGTTCCCGTCTCCCTGACAGGCTGTCTCTTCTCTGTCGTCGTCTCTGAATGTTGAGCTTTCTAAGTTGGAAAACGTGTAATGCCTAAGTTTTTTTTCTTGGTGCGTCTTTAAGAATATGTTCCTTCCTGGAAGATTGGTGCTCTTCCTGTTTCGGGGTCACCCCAGTGGGCTTTGTCACCCGGGCAGTCCCAGAAATGGTGTGGTGTCTGCACTCCGCTCTGGAGCGTTCGGCGGGATGCAGAAGTGATCTATTTTGTACGCGTCTCTCCTTTTGCCGCGGTGGAAAGGGGGAGTATGAGATGGGATTGCTGTGCTTTACAACGCAGAAAAAATTCATAGGCTTTGGTGGAGGGAAATACATTTTCTAGAACTAGAATTAAAATTCAGTAGTTACAGCTCATTTTTCCCCAGGGATTTTTTTTATCTCATGAGCTGAAGCATCTGGATGGCAGCCAGCAGTGCAGGGAGGCACAGCCTTGCCTCGAGGAGGGCACATCAGAGGCTCGCCTGGAACCGAGTTCGGTGGCTCTTCTGCCTCCTTGTCCACGACAAGCCTGAAGGGGGACAGCTAGTCCAGTGAGCAGCAGCAGGTTTATTGAGGGGTCACGCACGGAGCGTGGGACGCACCGCTCAGTGTGACAGCTCCGTGGTCCTAGCCGTGGCTGCACTGTGCGGCCGTGGCCACCAGCTAATCGCAGAACGTTCCCATCATGCCCAGGGGAGAGCCCGTGCCTGAGCGGTCACTGCGTGGTCACTCTCCCAGACCCCTGGAAAGCACCAGTCCACTGCCTGTGTGCGTGGACTTGCCTCTTCAGAACACCTCCGATAAAAGGGGTCGTGGAACGCGTAGCCTCCCGCGACGGGCTTCCTTCAGCAGCACGTCCTGGGGGCCCCCGTGTTGCAGGGTGTGGGTGCGCCCTCCTCCGTGTACCACGTTTCTCTGCTGTCCGCTGCGGGGCGTTGGCGTCGTTCCCGCCTGGCCTTCACGCGTGATGCTGCTGCCAACATTCGAGGGTAGGTTTGCGCGTAGTTGCGTCTGCGTTTCTCCAGCAGTGGCGTTGCTCGGTCACGCGTCAGCTCTGGTTTGGAGGGACTGCCCGGCTCCTGGAGTGGCTGCGCCGTTTCCCACAGCAGCGTAGGAAGGTCCGGTTTCTCCGTGTCCTTGGCGGCTCCTGTGGGTGCCTTTTCGTTCCGGCCATCCTGCTGAGTGCGAAGGGTCTCGCTGTGCTTTGGACTTGCATTTCCCCGATGACTAGCTAGTGAGTGAGCATCTCTTCCTGAGCATGTTGGCGTCTGTGTAGCTCGTCACTGTTTCTCTTGGCCTCTCACCGTGCCTTGGACTTGCCCCTTTTCCTTCGTTTTTCCATTGGGGAAGTAACTCACCAGCGACCTGAGCACCCCGGTGGGCGAGGCAGGAAGCGCTCTGTGCTCAGGGCGCAGCCCTGACCTCTGCCCATACCCGCCTCTGCGATGTAAGCCAGAGATCTTAGCCATGGGGCTGAGGCTGGCGTCCAGGAGCTACCAGTACAGTTTTTCTGTCTTTCTGCTTTTCTCTCTCTCTCTCTTTGCTGTATCTCATATCATCACAGTAAGAACAATAATCAGGCCAACCCATCTGAGCGTTCGCTGATGGACACCAACAGACCCTGGGAGGCAGCCTGTCCACCGGCACCATGGGCGGTTCAGCCTTCCCTCTGTCCCTTTACGGAGTCGCAAGGCATCAGCATAGACACGTCAGCACAGTTGCTTTGCACCCAGCCCCCTAAAGCTGAGAAGCAGGAAAGATACTGCTGTGATCTCGCCGAGCCCCTGGTCAGCAGTGACAGTCACATCAGCTGGCCTTCAAATAGTGCTTCTCTTTTGGAGGGGCTGGGAGAGGAAAAGGTATAAGCGCCTCATTCCTCATAGACCACAAATAAGCAAAGGCGGGGTGCAGCTGCATTCTGAGCATGTGGAAGCTTTTCTGGGGGGTTGTGTAGGGAGAGGGGTGGGGACAGGGGCGCCCACACTGAGGCCTCTGTCGTGTTGCATTTGGGGTAAGGACACCACTGAATGTCCACTTGGGTCCTTCTGAGTCGCGACTGGCCCTCCCGCACACCTCAGCACCTGGGGACCACAGCGGGCCTCGGTGTGGGGAGCAGATGGGGTGGCACTGCCCCCCCCCCCCATGCCCCGGGCATCCAGCAGGTCACTGGCTGAGTGTGTGCCCTGGAATCTGGAGCAACCGCTGCCACCGCAGTTGGCGCTGCTTTGTTCGATGCTAATGAGGCGAGAACTTTCACCCCGGTCATGCAGAGGGACACTTTGCTGGGCACCAGGAGCAGCTTCTGTAGGGACTCACTTGCCCAGCAGCACGCTGGCCTCTCGGCCCCCAATCTGTCCTTGTGCAGGTCACTCAACCCCTGTGGCTGCTCCTTGTTTCATTAGCCAGGCCCTTTTCTGAGGGCTGAGAGTCCCCGGACGAACAGGGCGAGGTTCTAGCCCGCGAGGGGCCCGCATCCTGTGGGGGAGTCTGACAGTGACACGTGGGCAGCAAACCTCCCAGCACAGGTCGCGGTGAGTGCTGGGGAGGGGACACGCAGGGTGACGTGAGAGAGCACTTCAGGTGGTCGCAGGGTTCTGGTGAGAAGCCTGTCCGTGCTCAGTGCTTTCATGCGACCTTCGCCATTTGTCACGTAACCTTGGGCATGACCCTTAAGGTTCCTTTTGGACTGGAAGTACCCTGCTCCTGTGTCCTAAGCTTTTAGCAGGTGTTGGGCCATCACAGATGGAGATTTCTAGGTCCGAGTAGGGTGTCAGGCTTCTTTCTGCTTATGTGTTTTTGGAGAGAGGACCCAGGGACCGAGGAATGTGACAAGTAGGCCGGGTGACAGAATAGAAACCAGGCCGGGAGGGTGGTGGCGAGCATGCAGGCAGGGGGAGGGGTGTCTGGATGGGGAGCCGAGAACGGGGGGAGCCCAGGAGGGGCTTCCCCTGTGTCTCGCGTGGAGTGTGCTGTGAGCCGAGGCTGGGGAGCTGGGCCCTTTTTGGAGAAAGGCCGAGAACAAGGAGCACAGAGATCCCGGGACCCCGACACTGGGCCCCCCTATGGGGCCCTGTCCTTTCGCCCAGGAGAACGGGGCCCCACAGCTTTGGTGGCCCGGCCTGC
>NW_011897378.1:1105-1576 GCF_000151845.1 Pteropus vampyrus | reverse complement strand
TAATAAACACATTTTCCTGCTTTAATTTTTTTTTAATGCTTTCTAAATTCATGGGACAACCAAAGGAAGCAAGCCTCATGTTTTGGGGGAAAGTTTGATATCAGCAATGCCTAGAAAAGGTAAGCTACTGTTTTCACTGTGGCTTTTCTCCTCTTCCCTCCTGTTTGGCCTGCGTCGAAAATATTTACTAGTGATACTTAAGACAGCTCCTTGTAAAGGAAAGAGGAACTTGTCGGAAGTATATCAACAAATGATGAATTAGACCTTGAAAAACCTCGGTGGTGGTTCTTTCTCCGACTTTCCATTCCGCTTAATGCGCAAACTTCCGTGAAATATCTTTGTATGAAAATGCCATTCCTTTTAAAAATGTGTGCAAGTCTCTAAGGTCTCCGTTCGGATGCGCCTCACGTTCTGTAGTGTGGTGATGGGCTAATATATATGGCCAAGGTCGGAGTATCTACATTTTCTTAT
>NW_011897378.1:0-1055 GCF_000151845.1 Pteropus vampyrus | reverse complement strand
GTCTCTAAGGTCTCCGTTCGGATGCGCCTCACGTTCTGTAGTGTGGTGATGGGCTAATATATATGGCCAAGGTCGGAGTATCTACATTTTCTTATCCGTTACATGCAGTTCAACTTCTGGAGCTGTGATTTTTCTATTCACTCAGAAATGTTTCCCATGGAAGATTTTAATAACATTCCAAAAATTCTCTGAAATATGGTTACTATGACTTCTTATAAACTTGTTTTTGTAGGATATGTTTTTTAAAAGTTCAATAAAATACGTTTTTTAAAGTTAAATAAATCATTTGACTTTTCCTTTGTAACCCCAGGAAAGGACGTTACGGTTATTATGCCTTGAGGGGGAGAAAGAGCTCAACTGGAAGTGTGTTAATTCAAGTCTAACTTAGTCGGGTGGCTTTGCCTTCTTGATTGTGCCTCAGAAACAGGTAGCGAGCAGAAAGGCTAGAATATTCCTTGTTTTTCTATGCATCGGTCTTATGAGAAGTATCTTGCGGTTTTAGGTGGAGGGGCACGTAAATATGTGATGTGTTGTTCCAATTTCTCTGAAAAAAAAAAATCTGTTATCAGTGTTCCCATCTTTCCGAGGCAGAGTTCCAGGTGCAGAAAAAAAAGCTAGATATTCACAGAGGTCTGCAAATGCTTCCAGCAGGCTGCGATTTAGCAGAACCTCACATTAATTCCTCCATGCACATATATGTACTCGCAGGCAGAAATTAAAAAGCCTTGTGGGTTGGACCAAGCTTGAGTGGTTTGGGACATGTAAGCAACCTCCGTCTGCAAAACCCACCGGTACAGAAACACCAGCAAGCACGCCCGTGAGGCCTGGCAAGAAGGCCCGGGGCATCGTGCTTGGGTTGAAAGGGGCTCTTTGACCTGCCTTTGCTGGACTCGCCGTTGCTCTGTGTCTGGGATCTTTTCTTATTCTGTGTCAAATTCTGATTACGTAAGGTGGCTTCTTCGATCTTGTGGTCTCAGTGAAAGATTAAGATCAGAGAAGGGATATTATTATAGAAAAGAGGGAAGGCAGTTTGATCAGCTCCTCGCGAGGTGGGC
>NW_011897377.1:0-3192 GCF_000151845.1 Pteropus vampyrus | reverse complement strand
CCCCTGGGATCGTCATCCTAATCTAATATGCCGCAACCGGATACCAGTTGCAGGGTGACCCAAGGCGTGGGACTTACAGTCTAAAGAGGAGCTAAGCATTCCTCAAAAGGGCTGCAGTCGGGAACCACGAGGTCATCCCATCACACATCCTGCCAGGGAGAGAAGGAACTCGCTGCCAGGCTTAGAGCTTTTCAGCCGCTCCCACACGCAGCGATGGTGACGGACGGCGGGGACCGGCATGCCACACCGATCCTTTAATCTGCAAAGTATTTCCAGTTGAATGTTTTATTCTCGCTTGACACTCAGAGGCGGTGTCCCTACTGTCTCAAAAGGCTCATCGTTGCAAATTCCGCTCACTGCGCCATTCACTTCGCGGACCGCCCGAGTCAAATGCTGGACACCGCAAGTCACGCTTACAGACCTCTCCCTTAATTTAACTCTCAGCGCCAAGGGACCCCCTCATTGTGCAGAAAGGGCAATATTTCAGGGAAGAATGGAGTGCAGAGTAAACACCCACGTGGTCCAGCTGTGCAGCAGGAGTGCCTATAGGAGATAAAGAAACGATGTCCCAGGGCTGGAACACGGTGCATCCAGGGAACTGATAAGGAGGGTTTGGCCTTCGTGTCTGAAGGCACAGATATTAACAAGGTGGTTTTTGAAGGAATTTTCTGGGCCTTCGGTCTATGATTAAGGTAGATGATAAAGCAGGAGGTCACCAGAGGCAGGGAACCGAGAGTCGGCCAGGCCCTGAGTTCACGCCTCAACCCTGGTTCGCGTGACACGGAGCTTAGGAACGGTGTTGCTGTCCTGTGCGTATGTGCACCTTCCGAATTCTTGGCAATGCCACACTGGTGTTCGGAGACCGTGTACACCCACCCAGAAGGCTTGGGAGGTGGAATTTCCCCGTATCTTTGAGTCTGTTTTCCTCATTGGTATATAAGGACAGTCATCCATCACACGATCGTTGTCGACAGACGGAAAGAGAAAAATGCGGAAGAAACTCCTTTGCAAAACGTGTGATTTATAGTTGCTGCTCAGTCGTGCTGGTCTGTTTCTCATTCCTTTATGTGCTTTCATAGTACATTGGACACCTCTTTGCAAAAACACTCATTTCAGTCTATTGAGATTCCATTATTTACAAATGGAATTATGGCTTTCTGGATACCAAAAGCTCTCTTTTATGACTTGTCATATGCTTCTAGAACTTACTACTTGGCATTTAACGGCTATCTTTTGAAATACAATGAAAGATTAAAGGTCTGAAGTTATATGACTACATTTCAATATCTTAGGATATTAAGCACCATAAAATTTGCCTGGTAATAAATGCTCCTTCATAACAGAAAAAAAAAAATATGTTAATTTAAAAAGTCGTCATGAACTAATATATACATATATATTTTACAATAAATAAACTATAATTTATTTATGTTTGCTCTCCTTAAAATGGTCACTTGGGTGGTTATGGGCTGAATGTCCGTGCCCCCCAAATTCATGTGTCGAAGGCCTTATTCCCAATGAGATGGGGCATGGGGGAGATAACGAGGGTCATGTGGCCTCCTCAGGATGGAGCCCCACGAAATTAACACCTTCCTCATCATGCAAGGACACGGCCAGAAGACGGTGATTTCTTTATGGTAAATTCTTACCGTTTTAGTGATCCAAACATATATTTCTCTCTACCTCATCCTTGAAAAGGTTGTTCTGTTGGATGAACCCTTACAGATTGTAGTTTTTTATTTGTTTATTTCTGTCAACGGAAGAACGGTTTCCACTCTGCTCTGGCTGCCTTAGATGCTATTCAGAAGTGAGCTCTCAGTATAAGTGTCGTAGCTTGCTGGGTAATCTGCCTGCGTGTGTGTGTGTGTGTGTGTGCACGTGTGCGCACCTGTCTTAAGATCTCTTTGTTACCTTTGTGTTCTTCACATGCAGCATTATGGCCATTGTCTCTAACTGTGGATGTCTTCTTATTTGCATGTTGTAAACAATAAATTACAACATTTGGTAATCATTTTCAATTTCAAATATATACGTACCATTCTAGATGTCCTTTCAACTCTTAATTTTCTCTTCCATTTTGACAATATTTCCTCCTTACCCATGATTTTAATCATTTCTTTTTTGTTTAATTATATTAAAATATAAATTTGATCCTTCGTATTTGGTTATTCCAGTATGCAGAGCACCTGATTTTGCCGTTTGCTCTGGTTTCGTCGTGTGTTCTGTGGCTAATGGCTAGGACCTCATGTTTGCTGGAACTCCCTGTAGCGTAAATCTTTGTGGCCAGAGTTTCAGTCAGCTTCTTTCTGGAAAATCTGTGCTCAAATTCATCAGGTTCCTGGTGGTATTAACAAACTAAAGTCACATTAAATCGAATCTCTCAGCTTGAAGTGTTTTAACTACACGATTGGTGTGAATTCAGGCCAGAAACCTATATGAATCTTTATATAGATGCCCATTTCAAGACACAGATGCCAGTCTCACAAATAGAAACATATTATTGTCCCCTATTTCAGATTTTGTCGGTGTTGTTGTGACTCATAATTCACTTTGTCACTGAGATGGTAGCATTTTCGGAGTCTGGTTTAATCCTCATATTGTGAAGACGTAAGACTTTTTCCCCATGACCCGTGCAGCTGTTGAAATTGAAGTTATTTCTTGCCGGCGTGGGCAGGTAACCCAAGGGCAGTTAGGGGCCTTGTGCTAGTTTCCTTCTCTTGATTCATTCTTCAATTTTATTGTATTTCACTTCTCAAAATTTATCTAATTTTTTTTCAAGCTCGCATATGTATTGGAAGGGACATTTATAAATACGATAAAGGAGCGTTTCAAAATATCTAGTCTACCACATTGCTAGGGGCAGAATATCTTATAATTGAGTAGAAATCCATTTAAATAAGTATTGCATTCTTATTAAGTTTTCCATCTATTTCCTCTAGCTGTTCCTCTTCCTGGGGCATTTTTTCCGGGCTGTTCTTACCAGTTTTTCTCAAGGTCGCTGCTGGCCCCCTAAGATGATTGCTACTTTTCTCTCTAGGCTCACTGGGCTGAAGTGTGGTTCTCTAAGTATCTGCCACAGTGGATTCTGGCATTGATAGAATAATGAGGATTATTTCAGGTAACACTCAGGAGCCGGGCACTTTCTCCACAGGTGGAAGTCTATTGTCCACGGAGTGGATTCGAACACAATTT
>NW_011897376.1:3361-5038 GCF_000151845.1 Pteropus vampyrus | reverse complement strand
CAAAAGCTAGTTCTTTGAAAAAAATCAATGAAATTAATAAACTTTTTACAAGCTAACAAAGAAAAAAGAATAAAAGACAAATATCAATATAAGAAATGTAAGAGATGGTAAATGCTATTGACCACTTGGTTCAATTAATCAAAGGTGTATTACAAGCAACTTTGTGTCGTGAACCCGATAATGATGATGAAATAGATCAGCTTCTTGGACAGTACTAATAACAAAACTCATTCAGGTGGAAGTAGAAAACCTAATTAGTCATAGCTGTTAATAAAATTAAATTAGTATTTAAAAAACTAAAAACAAGTTAAATCTTACAGGCCCATATGTTTGCCCAAAGGGGTCCTACTAAACATTTAAGGAAAGATTTTCAACAATCTTTTCCAAAAACAATGGAAGAGGAGGGAACACTTCCCAAAACATTTTGTTTGACCATCACTAGCTTAATAATAATACCAGATAAAGATATTATAGGAAAATAAAACTACAGCCCTATATTTCTCATTAACATAGATGCAAAATTCCTCAACAAAATAATAGCAAATTAAATTCAATGATGTATAAGAATAATTATATATCGCAGTGAAGTGGGATTTGTCCCAGATGCGCAAAGCTGACTTAATAATCAAAGACTGAGTGGGGTTTATCCCAGGTATGCAAGGCTGGTTCAATGTTCAGAAATCAGTCAATGCAATCCACCACACCAACTGCTTAAAGAAGAAAAATCTTGAAGAAAAATATAATCATATCAATAAATATAGTAAAACCATTTGACAAAATTCAGTGCCATGCATGGTATTTCTTAGCAAACTAGAAATGGAGGGAAATTTTTTCAATAGGATAAAGGACATTTATAAATAATTTCTGCAGCTAATATCATACTTAATAATAACTAACAGAACGCTCCCCGCTAAAATCAGGAAAAACACAAAGATGTAATCTTCACTATTTCCATTTAACATCTTACTGAAAGTTCTAGCTAGCACAAAATAAATAAATAAATAAAAATAAAAAGTCAGTAAGTTGAAAGAAAGAAAGAAAGAAAACTGTGTTTTTCTAGGTAGAAAATAAAAAAAATATATATATCAACAAAAATATCCTGGAAGCCAGTAGAACGAGGTCACAAGATACAAGGTAAATTACTTTTCCATATGCCACCAATGAATGTTACAATTTGGAATTTAAAAGTCAAGTGCAATACACTATATATTAATACCCCTCCAAAAAAAATAAATACTTAGATATAAATCTAACAAAATGCATACAGGATATATATGTGGATAATTGCAAAACTGGTGAAAGAAATCAAAGATTGTATTTTGTAAATAAGTAGATTCTAAGATTATGACAAAAGAAACTGAACAATGTACTCTAATTGGTAAAGTTGTTCGCCATAGGGATATGAATGAATAATTTTGAAACCACTGTACATGTATACTGATATTGAACAAATAAAGAAATGGATGTAGGATGTTGGGAACCATGTTTCTTACTGTCAGAGTGAGATATTACAGATAAGCAAGGGAAGAAGGCTAGAATGGCACATGTGGTACTGGATTAGAGTTGGAGATATCAGTATAAACTCGTGTTTCTTTAATATAGATGCCGACAAATGCATATTATAGAAATACTAATGTATCTATTTGTGTTTACATGGATTAAATGTATTATTATTTC
>NW_011897376.1:0-1126 GCF_000151845.1 Pteropus vampyrus | reverse complement strand
TAAGCTTATATTTAAAAATTAAATAAAAATTTTATTTTTTAGCTTTTTAACAATCTCTCAGATGATACAGATTCTGCTGGGCCATGATTTATACTTTAAGTAACTTTTAGTAAATTCCTAATTTCTAGCAAATGTCTAGATGTATATAACCTATATTATAAAGACAAGAAGCCACTGTCAGGACAGATATGGAAATACAGAATGGTTTCCTAAAGACAAAGATGTCAGTCAAGGTTGCATTTTATCTCCCAATTTGTTTAATCTGTATGCAGAGCATATCATATGAAAAACTGACTAGATTCAGAAAAAGGAGGAGTGAAAATTGGTGGAAGAAATATCAATAACTTAAGATATGCAGATGAGACCATCTTACTGGCAGAAAACAATACTTTGAAGTGAACTCTGACGAAGATGAAAGAAGAAAGTGCCAAAGCAGGACTGTGTTTGAACATCGAGAGGACAAAAATCATGACCACAGAAGAAATACACAACTTTAACAAAGACAATGAAGACAGTGAAATTGTTAGAGATTTTGCTTACCTTGGCTCAGTCAATCATCATAATGGAGGCTGCAGCCAAGAAATCAAGAGAAAGCTGAAATTTGGAAGGGCAGCAATGGGAGAATCAAGAGAGACCGAGAGCAAAGATATGTCATTGGAGACCAAGGCTAAGACCATGCACACCCTTGTTGTCCCAATTATTGTGTACGGATACGGAAGTGAGACAGCGAAGTGGCCGATAGGGGGGAAATAATGATTTTTTTGTAATACGATTTTAGGGCAGAGCTCTATAGATACTTTGGACCACCAGAAAGGTGAACAAGAAGGTCAGAGCAAATTAAGGCTGAAACATCATTGGAGGTGCAAATGGCACATGGAAGCTGCTCTACTTTGTGCACATCATGAGAAGGCAAGGCTTTTAGGAAAAGAGAAAAACAGAAGGCAGCAGGAAAGAAGAGACCAAATCTGAAATGGATTGTCTCCATAAAAGAAGTCATAGGCTTGAGTTTACAGGGGCTAAGCAGACCCATTGGGGACAGGACACCATGGGCAACTCTCATTCACAGGATTGCCAGAAGTCAGAGCCAACTCAACAGGATGTAACACACACAGACACACACACACAC
>NW_011897375.1:3144-5455 GCF_000151845.1 Pteropus vampyrus | reverse complement strand
CCATAATTAGCATTTCAGCAAAAGGAGGAGCCTGGAGACAAAAAAGACTAATGAAAATTTAATCCACTTTGAGATTTTTCCAAGAAACTGAAAAGGCAGTAAATACAGAATGTCATTTGATGTAACATCACTTGAAATGTAAAGGATATTATATCTTGATAAGAAAGTCCAAAATCAAGGAAAATATTTTCTAAAGCATAGCCATTGATAGGAATTTTTATATTTGTATAATATAGTATTAATTTGTATTTACAATTAAAATCCTCCAGGCACAGAAAATTAATAAATTGTTTTGGGGTGCTAAAGAAATATAAAACTATACTAATTAATGAATTTACTTATTTGTGCAACGAATATGGTATATATTTAACATAATAAATAGGTGCAGCTTTATCTCTACTGTGATTTTAAATGTATTAATATTAAAATTCTCACAACTTACTTATTTGTAATAGCTATTTTTTGCCATTAGAGAAATTCAACCATACTTTGACCATTGATATTTTCAGCTATTGGCACCAAAGCAGAAAATTTGAAAAAAGAATAAGTTTCTTCTTTAATTTGGTTAGTTAATTGAAAGCCTATATTAAAAAATGTCAGGAACATGAGATTTTATGTGAGTACGCTTATCTTCAACTTATTTTTTTAAAGATTTCCCTTTAAAAGATATCTTTTCATTTTTTAAAAAATGAGGTCTTGAGGCTGATCGGAATAAAACTTTCATTATAATCCTGAGACATCATGTCCCTACTGCAATTCACTTTATGGAGAAAACGAAATGATCATATAAGAAAAAAGGGGACTCTATAATCTCTTTACTGCTCAGTTGAACACTTTATTTGTAATGGGCTATATGAACCAGAGGGGTGAGAGGGTGGGGGGGAGGACTACTTTTGTCTATTTTTCCCCTTCCTGCAAGTTATTTTCTCCTCCAGTAAAGTTAAAGTCTCTAGAGCTGCTAAAAAAAGAGAGGATCTATATCTATAATTATGTAAGTAGTAAATTTCTTATTCAAAATTCTGTCACTAGATACCAATTTTTGCACAATGCTACCATTAGTTCAATCCTTCTCCCCATCATTGATCACATTATATTTTGCAATGTGCCTGATAAATGGTAAGGTAAAATATTGTTAATTTATTCACTCCATCATTGAGCATCTACAATGTGACAAGCCCTGTACTAAGATTAATTTCTTTCTTCAAGGGACTTGGATAAGTGCAATTCATTGTGCTAAATATCAAGTAAGAGTTATATGTAGAGATGTATGTCAAAGGACTATGGGACATTCTTGCTCTGGAGCCTAAGACATTGGTCATTTGTGCTATGACCAGGGCTTCCTCCTTACAGGAATATGTGAACCAAATAAACTGCAACAAGTGAGGATGGGACCACATGGATCGGGCTATTACGTTTCTAAAAGACAATTTATAGAATTTCTAAGTGGAAGAATTGGAAAGCATGATATGTGATATAGTACTTACATCTTGTGCTATATCAGGAGAAATATTACGTGCTGGTTAGTTTTCATATCTCTGTGAGAGAAACTAGTATAATTAAATGTTCTTATATCTTTAATCATCTTGGGTATAGAAGAGTTAGGGAGATCACATTGTCAAGGAGAAACAAGTTTATGACTGTGGCTGTCCACCCTCATAAGATAGTGTGTGATTTCACCCTCATAAGAAAGTGTGTGATTTCACCCTCATAAGATAGTGTGTAATATGTTAGATCAATCATTAGTTGAGAAGACAATGTCCAGAAGGAATATCTAATAATCTGGTATTCTGTATCTTCAGTATAAAATATAGGAACATTAAAAATAAACAAACATAAAACTTTCAAATGATACCTGTCTAATGTTGTTCAGAACTTCTAACTCGCTGCCTGAAAACAACAACAAAAAAATGACAATTGTTCATTAATCAGTAGCCTGTAAAGTTAAGAGTGTCTGCCAGAAATTGGGGATCTTTGTCCAGAAATTCTCCAACTCTACATTCATGGAATTCATGTGCTCAATATTGTTGAAGGTGTAGGGTATTTTTGGAGAAAAGGATAAATACTTATGGGACACCCAAAAGGAGAGATCTGGTAGGCAGTTTTAACTTTATAATTTCGATTCTCTCTCTGAAGCAGGACATGGAGAAAGAAGTGAGTCAGTTTGGGGCATCAGGAAGATTAATCACGCAGTTTGTAAGAGTTGAATCTAGACCTCTAATAAACTTTTTCTGCCTCTAGAATCTACCCTCTCAGTCATTTTACTATATTCTCACCATAGAGAAGTTACCCCAGATGGAAAACTTTGCTGCTG
>NW_011897375.1:0-719 GCF_000151845.1 Pteropus vampyrus | reverse complement strand
ACCTATATACCTATATAGTACTTTTTTAATGATGAGGAAATTAAGATAGAATGGTTAAGCAACTACTTCAATATTAAACAACTTATATTTAAAAGGTCCATTTGGCACTCGTAGTCTTCTGTTTCTACTGCAAAAATCTACCTCTCTGAGAGAAGAGAATTCTTTTATTCCCAGGCAAAATTTCACTATTTTTTAATGAGGAAGATAATACAAAAGAATAGATGAAAGTTGTTCTTATGAATTTCCCTAATACTTATGCTTAAGAGTTAGCAGTTTAATAACCTAAAACTGTTCTCATTTTATAATAGGAGTTTAGTTATTATTAACTAAAGATATGTATTCTTTTAATAAAATTCTATAAATCCCAAGAAAGTATAGTCTGATATTTGGGCTGAAGAGTCCCCACTGAGAATTTCAATGAAAATTTGTGTGTTCCTTTGGGCAGGTGAGCTTAAGAGTCCTCCTGAAAAAATACTGTCTTAGCATGGTGTGATTTAGTCCCTGAATGCTTCATTTCATACTGGAAACCTAAAATAATGTATCACTTAATACTGCACTGATAACAGAAATATTCACTCCAGTGCAATCAATTTATTTGGTGACCGATGAATATCATCTGCTAGCTGAACACCTTAAAAGTGACGGCATGTATGTTTTTCTCTGCTAGAAAGGCAAATGCTTATCAGTTACTAAAGGATTAAATTGCTTTGAAGATATAT
>NW_011897374.1:0-6146 GCF_000151845.1 Pteropus vampyrus | reverse complement strand
TCGCTTCTGTTGTGGCTGCCTCAGTAAGCTTGGCCTGTAAAATTCAGTTGAGGTGCGGAGACCAGCATACTTCATTTCTTGCATTTCCTACTCTAGCTGTAGCATTCATTCTGTTTGGCTTTCCCATCTGGACTTTCCTACTCACTATTCTCCCCAGTAGAAGAATTACTTGAAGACAGATGGAAAAAGTATACAATAGCCAGAGTTTTCTTTTATTAGCCTCTGTAATAACAACCAAAAATAGTATTTTGTTATTTCATTCTCTCTTGTAGACAACGTGCTGTTCTATACTGGTGTAAAGTTGTAGTTACACGGAATGAGTAAGTTGTGGTTCACAGTGAGTACTATCCAAAGTATAATCTCCCTGGGATGCATATTTACTCTTTATCAGTACACCCTAATTCAACCCCAAGTAAGAGTTGGGTTCAGGGGAACATGGAACCACTCACTCTGAACATTTACATAATAAAGGTTTTGAGAAATCCAAAAAACAAAAAAACAAAAAATCTATGCAACTCCACTTAATCTAATATCTCTTAAACCTGTTTGATTACCTGAAACTATTTTATTTCTACTTGACAGACTGATACTCAACCAGGGCAATACTGCCTGCCTAGCGGCAAATCTGGGGGACATTTTGGTCACAATATCTGGAGGCCCAATTGGCATTTAGAAGGTGGGGACCAGGAATACTAAATGTCATGTAATGTGAGAATCAGTCTTTCCCACTTAATGAAGAATTATCCCACTCAAAATGCCAGTTATACCCCTGTTAGGTACAACACTTAGCTATACTTTAGAATGCTAGTCTAGGCCAGCCTCCTCATTGTACAGAAAGGGGAAAGGTCACATGACTGTGTGTAAGGTCACATGACTGCGTCCATGGACATGGTCACTACTGGAACCGGCTCTTCTTTCCCCCATGTTGTGCTCACCCTCGGTACCACATTGTCTTTATTATGCTTGTTTAGTACATTTGAAAAAGTAACAAGAACTAAGTTGTTTAGGAGCAGTAAAGAGAAATTTTTCTTAGAGCCTCTAGAGTGTCTGAATACTTGTAGAAACATTGACTGACAAATGACTAGAAAAGATGAAGCAACGCAGGAGAAAAAAGCAGAACTAGCTTTTATTTGGCAGCTACTATATGCAGGTCCTTTGTGCATATTAGCTGTTTTACGCCCCACAACAATTCTATGGCATAAAGATTGCTAACTCCATTTTGCAGATAAAGAAATTTAGCTAAGATCCTCAAGGTCAAAGAGGTAATAGAAATTAATGGAGCTAGGATTCAATCCAGTTTTTAAAGCCTGAATAGTTTTCTTCAGGTCATATTGCCTACCAATCACTTGCCGTGGTTCCTTTTCTCAGAAATGGGAAGCAAAACGCATTTCTGTATTAGTTACATTTCTATTGTTAAAAAATAGCAAATCAGTTCAAGTAAGCTAAAGCAAAAATGAGTATCGGAAGGATATTGGAGTTCGTGGAATCCAAAGAGAGGTTGAACAAACCAGCTTTGCAAGGGCATGAGGCAGCTGACGTGGGTGGACACACTGCCCAGTGCTGTGCTATTGAGGAGACTGACTCATCCCCAACTCACTAGCCCTGTCTCTTGAGTTAATTCTTAAGAGAGATAATAGCTCTGATTCATCTTCAATCAGATATTCACCCGTTGTATAACCAGTTATGTCTGTGGAGTCAGGGTCACACAGCAGAAACACCGCTGGTGACAGGCTACTTCCGTGGTGAGGGTGGGTATCTCCAGTAGTTATCGTGATCATGGGTATATGGTAAATACTTGGTCACCTCCTAAGCCAGTTGAAGTTTCTTTTGCATTCTCCCTTTCCCCCTAACAGAATACCTTTCCAGTGCCTTAGTGTGTATTTAACTTCTTCAAAAAGTTATCTACTATCTTTATAACCTTTCCCTCCTACCAGACTTTCCTTGGGAGAGAGTTTTCCATGCTTATTGTAACACATGTCTGACAAGGTTTAATGCTGCACCCTAGGAGGCTTTGCATTTTAATAGAGCATAATGTAACACAATCTAACAAATATTGATGGAGTCCACCTGTGTATGAGGAGTCCTGAACAAAATATTGTCCTTCCTTTCTCTAATGGTGTTCAAAGACAGATAAGACTCAATTATTGCCATGCAGAAGCATATAACTTACAGACCTCAGTCGAAAGGATGAAGCTATAACTGTAAGAAGGGAGATTTGGGGAAAGGAAGGGCTGGCCTTGAAGGATCTGACTCCTCAGATCACACCAGGAGGCAACAGATTGTCTTACCTGCCAGGTCCCATAGGTTACCCATGGTGCAGAAATTAAGAAGCTGACATGGCCACAACAAACTCAGAAGACAATCTTATGGATAGGGGCAGGGCTAGAGCAAGGAAATCTAATTAGACTCTGGGAAACAAAGGAATATCATCCAACAATATAAATCTTCTAGCCAGTACCCCTTAGGAAAATATTCCCTCTGGGACCGTTGGGTCCACGTCATGGAACATTCCATGGTAAAGGTCTTGTCTCCCATGGGGTGCTTGCCAGGATATGTTTTAGTCATTCACGGCCCCCCTGGGGGATGTGAGGGAGTAAGTCTTCATTGTAACCAGATCTATGACGATATGAACAGTGGAGGCAGGAACCAGTGTTCTGGCACCAGTGGTCTTGCCTTTCCACTGCACAGGTGGTCCTAAGAAAACCAGGAATTGGTCTGAGTCTGCAGCTTCTTCCTGTACTGTATCCTCATCTCTGCCTTCTCTTTCTTTCTTTTTTCTCGGTAAGACTCACCACCATGAGCTTCCTCAGGGCACATGCAGAAGCATCCCTTCTGGGCTCGTTCAACTTAGGTAGGACTATAATCTGAACACTTTGGTATTGTCTCATTTCCCTCCATAAAAATATATTGGTGCCTTAATGTCCTGAGTTGTTTACTGATGATAAAGTTGTCTACTATCTAATGTCCATGACTGATAGACCTCTTTTGGGGTTCAAGTGTTTTCTACTTGGACAAATGCCCAACACAGCTTGAATGGCAGTTGTCATGACAGATAATGAGGGAGATACTTGGGGGCAAAGGGTAGGGGCTTTTCATGAGATGTTTCGGAATATACCACATAGCAAATGCCTTTCCATGCATATGTGTATATTTATGTAGGGTAGATACCAAGAAATGGAATAGCCGGTCAAAGGGTAAAACTACTTTAAATTTTAATAGACACAGTCAAATCACTTTTCACTATGGCTACAGTTAGTTACCTCTCTACCAGATAGGACTAAAGGTATCTCTAGAGTGATTATGGGGGCTATGAGGCTTAGTATCAAGACTTTAATGGCTTCTTAGTGTTATAGTAATGCATAAACCATTTAATATTTCCTAGGGACATATGAGAATTTTATTTTGGGGAAAAAACCTTGTAGCCACCATTGCTAGAAAATGTCTATTTGCAGAAATTAGTGGGTTACCTTCTTAGGGCTGTTCTCTGTCAGAGACTGAGACAGGGGAATAGAAAAAATGACATCTTCGATAAATGGTATTGGGAAAACTGGATAGCCACATGCAGCAGAATGAAACGAGACTGTTATTTTACACCATACACAAAAATTAACTCAAAACAGGTTAAGGACTTGAATGTATGACCTGAAACCATAAAATACATACAAGAAAACATAGGTGCTAAGATTCTGGACATTGGTCTTAACAATGTTTTTGTGGATTTGACTCCAGTGGCAAGGGAAACAAAAATGAAAATAGACAAGTGGGACTACATCAAACTAAAAAGCTTCTGCACAGCAAAAGAAACCATCTACAAAATCAAAAGGCAACCAACCAAGTGGGAG
The DNA here is from genome assembly GCF_000151845.1 of Pteropus vampyrus. Taxonomy (NCBI): domain Eukaryota; kingdom Metazoa; phylum Chordata; class Mammalia; order Chiroptera; family Pteropodidae; genus Pteropus; species Pteropus vampyrus. The sequence goes on along the minus strand of NW_011897374.1, from coordinate 2,304 downwards.
ATGATTTTGCAAATGCTATTTTAGGTAAGGGATTAATATCCAAAATTTATAAAGAACTCATATAACTCAACAACAGCAAAACAACAATGATGACGACAAACTAACCAATGAAAAAATGAGCAGAAGATCTGAATAGACATTTTTCCAAGCAAGACATACAGAAGACATCGCTAATTATTAGGGAAATGCAAATCAAAACTGCAATGTGATACTACTTCACACCTGTTAGAATGGCCAGTATCAAAAAGACAGGAAATACACAAGTGTTGGAGAAAAGGGAACTCTCAGATACTGTTAGTGGATTTGTAAATTGGTGTAGCCATTATGAAAAAGAGTATGGAGTTTCCTCAAAAAATTAAGAATGGAACTATTATATGATCCAGCTATTCCATTTCTGAGTATTTACCAAAAGAAACAAAAACACTCATTCAAAAAGATATATGCACCCCTATGTTCATTGCAATTTTATTTACAATAACGAAAATATGGAAATAACATAAGTGTCCATTGACAGATGAATGAATAAAAAATGTAGTATCTGTACACACACACACACAATAGGATGTTATTCAGCCGTAAGAAAGGTGAAATGTTGTCCTTTGCAACAACATAGATGAAACTCAAAGGTATTACGTTCAATGAAATAAGTCAGATGAAGAAGGACAAAAAAGTATGATTTCAGTTATATGTGGAATGTAAACAGAAAAGAAACAAACAACACAAAAACAAACTAAAAAATACAGACAATGGAATGGTGGTTAAAAGAGGAGATGGGGGTTGGGGGAGGATGAAATGGGTAAAGGGGGTCAAATGCATGGTGATGATGGAAACTAGACTTTCCAGTGGTGATGATGCTAAGATGTTTGCAGATATCAAATTATAATGTCGCACACTTGAAAATTATGTAATGTTATTAACCAATGTTACCTCAATTTAAGAGAATGATATATTCAAGTAGGTCTTGGAATTTACACTTTATAAGATCTAAAAGAGTCTAGTTCCACTTAGTGGTAATTTCTCTAGCTCATTTAATTTTATAATTTCAAAAAATAGTAAATAGGATATTTCTTCTAAAACTAACTTTAGATATCATGTAATTCATCCCTCTTACTTTCCAAATGAAAAAGCTACAGCCCAAAGAGACATCGCTTGCCCAGATGATTCTTAACAAAACCATATTTGAAATTCAGATCTCAGATTCTCATTCCAGGGTATTGATCTGGAAGAAAAAGAAGCCCAAATACAGAATTTTTGGGTTGGAAGCTGTTTTAGAAAGGACCTAGAAGTAATACACTAATTTAGTCTCTCAGGCCATGTAGATATCCTCTTAATAGAATATCTGATGTTTCTTACAGCTTTAATTTGAACATTTTCCTTGAAAGGCAGCTCATTAATTTGTGAGAAAAATACACCATTATTGAAAAGCATCGATGATTAGGAAAATCTTCCTTTCATTGTGCTGAAATCTGCCTTCTTAGGATTTCTTGAACTTCTTGAGCCTTCCCACTTCTTGGAGCATCGATGAATTGGTTACAGGCTGCTCACCATTCCAGTTCCTGCCTTCTGCATACTCTACTATTTGTCAGTGTCCCTCTTAGAATGTGACTTGCAGAAGGGGACAAGGTGATAGTCCAGCTGTGCCATGGGGCCATTGTCTCCTTTGATCTGTCCTCCATACTTCTATTAATAGAGCCCCAATGTTTTTGGCTTTCTTGGCAGCTGCATTCCTGAGATTACAATGAAAACTTCAAACTTTTTTTTTTTAATTGACAACTATTAAGCCAAGTTTCTTTCATCTTTTGTTTATGTAATTGATTGCAGGAATTTGTGTTAAAAATTCTATCTTTTAGCTTTTAGTTAAACATTCCTGTCTTTTGAGAATGTTTGAATCCTCATTTTCTGAAGTGTTTATCTTTCTCTTTGATATACCCCCACACAAATTTGATAAACAACTCTTCTATGCTTTAGTAGAAATAACTAAAGAAGAGACCAGCAGGGTAAGATCAGGAGGGCACAGTATGACACAAATGACCTTTGTTCAAGTTGATTGATTATAACTGAATCCACACACAGTACTGGGATACAAACTTTATTCCTCCTTTTTTTTTTTTTTTTTAACATGGCTGTCATGAAAGGCTGTTAAATGTCTTTCTGAAATGAAAATACTCTATATAATTATGGCATTCTTCTGATTTACTGCCTAGTAACCATTTTTAAAAGAGAAAATGGGGTTAGTTCCACATGGCCAGTTCTTAGTGAACCCATATCAGCTTTTAGTGATTATCTCTTTGTAAATATTAACTT
>NW_011897373.1:0-4118 GCF_000151845.1 Pteropus vampyrus | reverse complement strand
TTAGCGGGTGAGGCGCTATCCGAAGGTGAAGCCATTTTGTGAATTATTTTATCGCACGCACGTGCTCACGCGGGGAAAATGGGCAGGTCGCTTCCGACACTGTTCATTAAAAGAAAAATGACTTACTTTGAAAACAGTCGCTTTATCTTGTAAATATTTTAGAGAAGCGCGCCGCGGTCCAAAAGCACGGGTTTGCACGCGTTTCGCGGTTTGTGGACATGGGCGGGCGGAGCCCCGGCAGTCCCCAGCCTCCGGCAGCGACAGGGCCGCGAGCACGGCCAGGAGCGGGCCCCGTGCCGCACCTCCCAGCACGTTTCCAGGCACGTGTGTGTTTCTCGACGTCTCCTAGCGGTGGGACCAGCCAGTGTCCCCACTTGTTAGGAACCCGGGGCTCAGCTGGGGTGACGCGGCCCAGGGTTTACCCGCCCCCCCTGGAGGGCAGACCGTGACCTCGAATACGGGTGAGGTGTCCTCTGTTCTCATCAGCCAGGCAATCGGCCGAAGATGCCACCTGTCCTGCCGCATGTGGCTCGGATCGTGACACAGAGGGACGGAAGACTCCAGGGCAGGGGCGGCTCTGACGCATGTGAACTTCCGGGAATCCGCGCGTCCCACGGTCGTTTGCAGCAGCGACGGTTTGCGCGTGCGCGCGGCCTGGTAATTTTCGAGACTAGAAGAGAAACACACGTTCAGTGCTGAAAAGAACCTATAAAGGTAAAATCATTCACGTTCCCACGACAGATAGAACTTACACGTTGTCGGTCACGCTGGCTTTTCTCATACACACAGCACACAGACCAATGAAACGTGCACCACGCTGCGTCCATTCGAACGCGACCCGCCTGTCCACGCAGCAGCGCGTGTGCCGCCCGGACCGTTACTCCTCCCGGATGCGTAGCTGCTCGTCTTACGCACGAATCACAGTTTACTTAACATGACTTAACACCCTGTGACTAGTTATTTAGTCATCTTCGTTTTCAGCCGTGCCAGATTCTACTGCGATGCCGACGCTGTCCTCGAAGTTAATTGCCTGCGGGTCGCTTCCTCGTCGATAAAGCGCTTTCTGGTGTCGGATCTCATTTGATTGGCAGTTAACCCCATGAGGTAGGCAGGCCACTGTGTCACACATGAAGACAGGGAGGCTCAGAAAGATTAAAGTGAGCGCTTGAAAACGTCACCCCTCGGGGCAGCACGAAAGCAGATGCCAGCGGGATCGGGAGCTCACGTGATGAAGACCAAGCTGGTTCCGCCCCGCCTCTCGCCAGTCCTCCTGCTTGACTGACAGGTGCCTGAGCGCGGGACGTGCGCCGGGCGCTGCTGGGCCCCGGCAAGCGGACGCAGCCCGTGCCCCGCGCCACGAGGAGGCCGGCGGGCAGTTGGCGTCCGGAGCGTTGGTGCACGTGTGTGGGGTCACAGGCGAGGGTTCCCTCCCAGCCGCAGTGCAGAGCGGGTTCGAAGGGTCGCCTTTGTTCTGGGGGTGATGATGTTTTAAAGGTCAAGTGGAGGCTGTTCACATTCAATGACAAGTGAGTCCGCGGCTCGGGCTGCTCAGAGGACTGACTGTCACCAATATATTTTTAGAAACAATGGGATAAGTTAAGTCAAGGGTAAAGTATTGAAATATATCCTTTGAAAATAACCGCTTCGTATCTCTCGTATCTGAAAATATTTTCTGAACAAAATGTTATGTAAATGAAGACAAAATGCTTTTTTTCACCCTTCAATTAGGAAAAAAAAATGTAAATAAAAACATGCTGTGCTTTTAAGGGCTGGCGGAACCTGCTGTATTTTCATATGATGCTGCTGGTGCAGTAAATCGATACAGACCTAAAAACGTTAAAACCCTCTGATTCAGGAATCGCACTTGGAGGTGTGTTTTCTGCGGAAAATACAAAATAAAGAAAACTGTAAAAATTGCACCATCAGTTGTCATAGTGAAAAATGGAAACAAACCTCTAAACGTCCAACAATCGTGACATCGTTTAGACAACAACGCCACATCTGTCTCCCAAACACAGCCTGCGACTAAGCGCCTCTGAAGCTGAGTCATCACGGACAAACGCCAAGTTATACGAGGAGGCGAAGGCAGATGGCTGTGTGCGCTGCAGTTACAGCTGTGCCACGAGAGGGTGCTCCAGGGGACAGCGTCAGGTGGCAGCGGCGGCCGTCTTAGGGGTGAAGATCCTTGTCTGTATTTAAAGTGTTTTTGTGATGCAGTTATATTGTTAAGACTAATGACTTCGTTTTATTAAAATAACGTGCTTCTCTTAAAAATGCAAGCAATACAAGAAAGCCACAGAAAACGTGACAAATCACCCCTCGTGCCCCAGCTCCAAAAATAATCAGTGGTGATATTTGCTGAACATCCCTCTCAAAATCAACCTTTAACTATATAAAAGAGAGCCACAGCTACACAGATATTAAAGGGCAAATGATTTTACACTAAAATGGGTTTATCTGATGCAGAGTCGCCAGTATCTCTCGTAAGGAACCTGATGTTAACTGGCGCTTCGCCACACAGTCTGCCTCGGCTGCTCTGCCTGGGGCAGGGGACAGCAGCCAGCACCCTCGGTAAGTGAGGGACATGGCCGTGTCCCAGCGGAGCCTTCCTGCTCCTCCTCCTCTGCTTAGATCCGTGTCCCCCAGTGTCATCTCCGTCAACTTGAAGACCCCTGGTGTTTCTCGGGGGCCGTCTGCTGGGGTCGGGGCGGCGCTCGGAGCCTCTGTGCCGCCCCTGGGGGCTGAAGGCTCTTTCCCTGGGTGTGCTGCTCGGACTGACAGGTTTTGCCTTCACAGGCTGTGTCCCTCGTTTCCAGCAAGAACTCTGTCAACCTTTTTGTGCCTCCCCGTGTGACTTGTCTTGTTCCTCTGGCTACTCGTAAGGCACTTTCTCAATGTTTTTGAGCAACTGGGTTGTGATGAGTCTTGGTGTAGTTGTCTTCATGTTTCTAGTGGTTGTTTCCATTGACCATCTCGGGTCTGTGCATTCATAGTTTGCATCAAATTTGGGAATGTTGGCCATTATGTTTTCAGATTCTTTTTATCTTTTCCTTTCTATCAGAAACTTCCATTACACATATATGAAGTTTCTTGGCGTTGTTCCCCAGCTCACACGTGCTCCGTAAGTTCTTCTGTTCTTCGTTTTGGGGAGCGTCTGTAGATATGTATTCAGGTTCACTGATCTGATCTTCTGAAGCGTCTTATTTGCTATTATTCCATCCAGCGTATTTTTCATTCTAGATTTTGTAATTTTCATCCCTAGCAGATCCATTTGCCTTTTTTTTTCCAGAAATTTTTAAATTCTCCTTTTTGAACTCTGAAAAACAATACCTTATCGAATTGTAACATCCGAGCTAGTTCTGGGTTATTTTCTCATGGTTTTATCTTATCCTAATGAGTCATTTTTTTACTGTTATTTTGCATGCCCGGTAATCTTCTGTTGGATGCCTGGAATGGGGAATTTTACTTTGTCGGACACAGGATATTTTTGCATTCTAACAAATATTCTTGAGTTTAATCTGAGATGCAGGTAGTTTTCTTGAAACACCTTGATTCTTTTGGGTCTCGCGTTTAAGATTCGTTAAGCAACCGAGTGGTGTTCATTCGCGGGCTAACCAGCTCCGCTGTGGCCAAGCCTGAGTGCCACCCCTAGCGCCCCATGAATCACGAGGCTTTGCAGGCTGGCTTCTGGGGACAGGCACATCCCCAGTCCCATCCGAGCATCTTCGCTGTGCGTGTCCTCTTCCCCTGGTCTCTGGCAGTGCCCTCACGTGAAGGCGCCAGAGGTGCCCTGCCGAGGATTCGGAGAGCACATGTAGCAAAACCGTGATTATGTTCACTTCAGATTCTTCTGCGACAGCACCAGATGTAAGAGAAGACACTGGAGGAAGGTTTCAATGTGTGAACATAGCTTGGAACACAGAATTCCATGTGCAGCTCAAACTTTATTTTCTCGTATGCAAGGCCTCAAAAGTTGAACCTATTGATCACAGTAAATGTAAGTGAACTAAACTCAACAATAAAAAAAAAACAAAGATCGATAAATCGAATATAAATCTATATGCCACTCAGAGACATAGAAAACATTTAAACATTAAAGGTAAATGGATGAAATAAAG
>NW_011897372.1:3926-6356 GCF_000151845.1 Pteropus vampyrus | reverse complement strand
ACCTCGCTTGGAGCAGCCAGCCAGCCAGAGGAGGGTGCACGGCAGGGCAGCTGGTGCATGCTCTGGCCGCCCTCGTCCTGGCCTGGGTCCGAGGGAGGCATCCACAGGGAGGCCAGTCGAGTGTGTTTTCCTGGTAAGGAAGACTCCAGCTGCCCGGTCCGGTTCTCCCTGCCCCAAGGATGCATCTGGAGCCCCAGCCCAGCAGCCTGCCAGGGGAACGTCTGGGCACCACAGCAGCGGTGCCATAGTGAAGGCAGGGCTTCGGCCTCACCTACCTGGGCACTTCCTTCTCCAGGGGCACGGCTCGGCCCGGCACCCCAGCTCACCTGGGCACGCGGGGCCGGAGAGCCGTGGCGGCCCAGCAGGTTTCCGCCCTGCACCCTCCTCTCTCCTCTTCTGTTTAGAAAGACAAGAAAGGGGCTCGGAGTGGGGGTCCCTTCTTTCCACGCAGTTCTGGAAACAATCCCAGCTCTCTGGTTCTTGATCCCTGGAGCCTACGCGGACCCTGCTCTCTTTCTGCCGATCCTCATGTCACCTGAGCCGGTGGACACTAGGGAGCAGGTGTATTTTCTGTAATCCCCTCCAGGGATGGGGTGGGGGCCTCATCACTTGAATTGGCTGGCGCAGTGCTCTGGTCTCGCTTAAGTCCTGAGAGGCACCCCAGGAGTGCTGGCCTCCCTACTTCGTCATTCGCTGACCATCTCTTAGGATACTTGTGGGCGACCTCCTCATCCCCTTGATGCTGGTCTGACAGCTCCCGTGTCAGGGGTCACCCTGATCCACGCATCCATCTCTGAGCATGCACAAAATGCTGCACTGTGCAAGATGAACTTGTACCTGCCGCTGATCATTTCCCAGGCCGGTGGGGCCGGTGACAGCACAACACGGGCTTGAGTGTAGTGATGATGATGCCCAGGGACCACTGAGGGGAGCCGACCCCAGACAGGGCAGGAAGTCACATTCCTAGACAAGACGCGTGGCTGCCATTCAAGTTCATGTTAACAGCCCCTATTTTTTTAGTACCTATTAAATGCCAAGAGTCTATGCCCATATCTCCAATTCTTAGAGAAACTCCATGGTATAAATTATTATTTCCTTTAAAGATGAAAACCGAGGCCCCAAGAGATCAAGGGGTGTGCCTGTGATGGCAGAGCTGATGAGCCCAGGCCTCCTTGACTCAAAACTCATCCTCGTCTCCTGCCACACTGCACCCCAACAAAGTAGCATCCTGTTGCAGCCCCACTTGGTGGCCTCAGAGTTGGTGGGACCTTGGGGAGGAGGGAGGAACAGAAATGGGACCAACAGGACCTTCCCTTTCTGAAGGATAAAACTATCTTTGCCTGGAAGGAAGCTTTGGGCGCCCCAGCAGCCTGTTTTGGAGGGGGCGAGGCGTCAGGACAGGCTAGTTGGGACAGCCTATCTTACCCGGCAAGCTTTGGAATAGGCAGCAATTAGCAGTCAAGGGTCAGCACCCAGTGCAATAAAGGCATGGGGCCACAAGGTGGCGCCCACACCCTTCCTTCGGGGCCGAGCGCTGCAACCACTTGAATTCAGATTGGGAGGGCTTGCTACAGGCTGAGGCTGGGGACCAGAGAGGCCTTCCACCAGAGGGGCCTCCTGGAGGCTTTTGGAATGAGAGGGCTCAGTGAGCCAGGGAAAGGGTCCTCAAAGCAGAGGGAGCCCCGTGAGACCCCGGAGGTTTGAAAATGTGTTTGAGAGACAGTTCCCAACCCTGCTGGGCCTGAACCCCGATTTGTGAGAGAGGTCCCAGGTTTAAATTGCAGTTCTCCAATTCTCACGAATGCCCTGACCTTGTCACTTCACACTTCCCAATACTTCTGTTCAGAGAATACTTGTAAGGTCTGCGGGCAAAGCTGGAGGGCGAGGATGCTGGAGAGACAGGCCTTGAGTGCCCTGGGAGGATTTTGTTTAGGACTCGGTAGACAATGGGGAGCCTCGGCCACTCTGGCTGCATGCGAGGGAAGGACGGAGGAGAATGCAGGGGGCAGGGTGACTAGGGAAGCAGCCGTGTCCATGTACGGGGGGGTAGTGGGCAAGGAAGCGGAACAGAGAGGGACAGTCACCAGAGACTATGCCTCTCCTCTGACGTTTCCACCCAGGGTCTCCGCGGTCTGGCTCCACATCCTTCTCTGAACGGTCACACAGGGACACTTCCTCCCAAATCAATGCCCTGGACCACTCTTGACCCCAGGCTCAGCCTTCCCACCAAAGTATGGCCTCTCTCAGCCCCACTCTTTCAAAGCTCTGTTAAGAGAGAGCTGATGAGCTCACAACTCGGTCTGTGCCCCTGTGTTAGCCCACGCGGCTACCTGGTAACAGGTGTTTTAACAGGAGCTTTCTGCATTCAACGTCTTAGTCCAAAGGAGTGACCAGTGGTGAAATGTCAGGCAGGCTGGCAGGCCTATATGT
>NW_011897372.1:0-1901 GCF_000151845.1 Pteropus vampyrus | reverse complement strand
GAGTACACAGTTCAACCCATAACACTAATGAAAAATCTTGTGGCATTGGATTGGGATGCGAGGTATCAGAATGAATTCATGCTTTAAAAAATTCAGCCTGCCGGTCTGGAAGCTGTCACCTCAGCAGCTCTGAGCACAACCGAGGCCCAGATTTTGGTTTCTAAATACCATTCTTCACTAAAAAAGATAGCACTTTTTGGGTAAATGGGTGATTATAGGACTGAGAAAGGAAAAGTCCATGAGCTTGGAACCTTCTGCTATGCCTGAAAGTAAGAAAGTGCTATGGGAGTGGTGGGGACATGTCTAAAGGATACTGAGCAAGTCCATAGGAAGAGGATGCCCCTGGCCAGAACTGGGACAATTGGAGCATCAGAACGAAGGATGACAGTAACGGACATGCACATTCAATCAAAAAGAATGCGTGAATCCGGACCGAGTCTAAAAATGAAACAAACATACAAATAAATTGGGGGAGATGGGGAAGCTCCTCTTTCTAATAGAAAGATGACAACAAATGTAGAAGGGATGAGAACTGAAAAACAAACATTTTGCAGTCATCATCGGATAATCGATTCAAACAAGAATACTCGAACCATTGAGTGAAAGATTGTTGGATAATCAGATATTTACAGTCTCCAAGTAGCTCCCCAGAGAATAAGTAATTACAAAGGGAGGAAAGGACATCTTTGCAGTGGAGAAATCTGGGGGACACCACCTTCACCAAGTGATTAAAGTAAACAGCAACACTGGAACCGTCTGACCCCATGGCCCCTGGGGCATCGCTTGGAGAACACAGCGTCACTCAGGTGGCATTCCTGCCAGAAGTACGGAATCCGAATCAAGTCTCAAGGAAACAATCCAACAAGTGCAAACTGAGGGGTGTTCTCAAAACAATAGGTTTGCATCCTTCAAATATGTCATGAAACACAAAGAAAAGATGAGAAACTTCCAGATAAAAAGAACGAGATTTTTTATGGGGGCTTATAAATAAATGTACCCTAAAATTTATATAGAGGTAAAAAGGATCCTTGAATAGGTAAGTCGATTTTAAAAAAAGAAAAGCAAACAGGGAGCATTTACCCTACCAGAAATACAGACTACTTTTAAAAAATAAAAACAGCACAAAAACAGACCAATAGACCAATGCGACAGAATAGAGCGCTCGGAGCCATGTGTATTTGGCAGCTTAATATAAGAAAATTTGGCATCACTAATCAATTTTTTTTTTTAGGTAAATGGTATTGGGAAAACGGGTTCATTATACAGAAAAAAATAAAACGGGTTCCTTACCTACCACCATTAAAAGCTTGACAATGTCTACAATAAAATTTTTTTTTTTTTAGTACTGAGATTTTAAAAAGTGATAAACAAAATGAGATTTTAAAAGCTGATCTCACTTAGGTAAATACAGACACACACACAAAACTAACACACATTTACAAGAGCACAGAGTGAGACACACCTAATGAGTTAGAGTAGCTGCGTGTGGGGCAGGGGAGGAGCGAGAGGAGGGAATGGGGATAAAAGGAATTAATTAGTTACTTAAATACAGCTAGGGAGGGGCTTTTTAAAGACCAGAGGCGACTGTATCCCCCGGACTGAGGACTGCAGCTAACACCATCCTCCGCACCTGAGGCCCCAGGAAAGGGAAGAGCAGGGAGATGAGAAAGGACAAAGATGCGCACAAAATTATTGTGGCTCCACCACCCAGGAGAAGAGATGTTATCATCCCAGCGTTTCCTCCTAGTGTGTTTTTCTATCCCTCTAAAAATTGATCCCTTCCTTTTCACTCATTCTCTGGCTCTGGAGGCATATAGAAATGGGTTAAAATTCTGGATTAACGATTTTCCTAGTGGTGTTATTTTGGGCAAGTTGCCTCCTCTTCTGCAGCCTTAGTTTTC
>NW_011897371.1:0-2513 GCF_000151845.1 Pteropus vampyrus | reverse complement strand
ATATTTCATTCACAGTTTTGTCTCAGGTCCTTCGCTTCTGCTGTTCCCTCTGCCTGGAACACGCTTCCTTCAGATCTCTGCACAACTCATTTCCTTGCTTTCATCAGCTCTTTATTCAAATGTCCCTTCTACAGAGAGACCTTCCGTGACCCGCAAGTTTAAAATATTCTCTTCCGTCTTTTTACTCTGCTTTATTTTTCTCTATAGCACTTATCACTGCCTGAATTATATATTCATTTGTTTCTCTGTGGAAGATGAACCCCATGAGGGTGGCGACCCTGTCTTGTCCTACATTCTCCATCTCCAAGGCCCATCCTGTGCTTGGCACCACTGTTGCTGAATGTGTGACAATCTTAATGATTGAAACCAGCAGCCAAAATGCTGCCAACTCAGCTGGCCCTGGCTTCTCAGTCACTGACTGGCTCTGTCACTTAAAAGACTTATGTCACATACCTACTGTGTGCCAGGAACAGCCACAAATAAGTACCTCAAAAGCCCAATGTTATTGGTGGGAAGGGAAGTCGATAGGCACAGTTCCTCCCTGGAAAGTGGTTTTGGTGGGCTGGCTTCAGAACTGAGTATCATCAGACTTTGTCCTAGGAGGTCACTTGTGTGCTCAGTGGCCATTCTGTGCCCAACGTGGCCTGGCCTCAACATCCACCCACCTAAGACTTATGTGCCAACCTCCTTTTCTAAGTGAGATGCTCCCCTTTGGAACATTCTTGCCTTCCTCCCTCTCCTGTCTGCTTTGGCCTCCTGCCCCCTTCTGCCCTCAGAACTCCCACCTTGTCTGTTGCTGTGCTCCCTCCCCCAGGGACATTTGTATACACCTTTCTCCAGCAGGATAGAGTGGACTTCGCATCAAAAAGCCTGAGTTCTTGCCCCAGATCCACCATGTCCTTGCTGTGTGACCTTCAACAGGTTGCTCAGCCTCTCTGAGCCTCCATTTCTTTAAGTAAAACAACGAGGTCACATTTAAAGTTCCTTTGGAGTTAGAGTGTGAAATATAGATGTGATTCTCTGTATAAAAGCACCCAGCTCAGTGCCAGTACAGAGTGGGACTTAGCAGACATTAATTTGTTGTGAATCCTCACAAAGCTTTCCTGACCTGCCCTCTCACCACCAAATCAGAGGTAACACCTACTCTCACCACAACTCCCACACAACTTGCTTTACCTCTGTCATGGCCCACTGCGAGTGGCAGCACTATACAGTAGTTAAATGCTGGAGAAATGCTGATGGGAAGCCAGCTGGCATTCTAACTGGTCCATGTGTCAGGGAATACAGCACGCTGGACATTGTCAGTCACTGCCAGCCACAGCACAGGCCCCATGTGGCCAGATCTTCCAGTTTTTCAAGAGAAATTAGAAATGCAGATTTGCATGTGAAATTAGCCTCTTCAAAATATTGGCAACAAATTCAATGAAAAAAAAAACAAACTGCGGGAACCAAATAAAATACAACTAATGGCTGTACTGGCTTCAGAGAGTGCGTTCAAATCCCAGCTGTACCCTACCCCTGACCTTGGCCAGGTTACAGTCTCCTCTCTGTGCTTCAGGTCCCTTACCCGTAACAAGAGCGCAACAATGCTCACGTATTGAGCTCCCCTCTGTGTGTCAGGCACCTTTCTTTCTGTGCCTCAGCCATTTTGATCCTCTCAATAACTCAATGAGGTAGGGGCTGTTATCAACTCAGGGTCCTAGAACTGTGTATAAACCCAGGCAGTCTAGCCCAATGGTGTGCCTATTAACCTCTGTGTGAGTGTGGCCCACGCCCTGAGGGGTGGGGGGAGGCGGGTGACTGTGAGGACTAAGGCACTAAGTGCACCACCCTTGGCAGAGTAAGCACTCCAAGCACTGGTGCTTATAGGTGTGTACTTGTCTGTTCGCCACCCCGGAAATTGCAGCTCCTCGAGGGCAGGAGGTATCCCAGTTTACTTGTTGCCACCTCTCTGCGGCCTTCCACATTGGCTCAATGATTTGCAAGTCGGTGAGGATGAGGTTTGATGAGGGGCAGGGGCCTGCCCAGCTCCCTAACCCCCAGCCCTGCCTAGGTCTGCCTGTGCCTGGCTCTCTGAAGGACACCAGAAGAACAGAAGTCACTGTCCCTGCCTCTGCATCCAACAGGAGACCAGACCCACTCGGGAAACAAACGGCAGAGTCAAGAAAAGCAGGTCATTGTGCCCATGAGTGCAGTGCAGGAAGGCTGCAACTGGTTTATAGGGTCCTGCGGTTGGGGTTAATTTCTTTAAGAGCACTCTGAAGACATCAGACACTGAGATTACCTAGATGGGACCTCGCCGTCTGCTTCTTATTACCCAGATGTCTGGTGACCAGTCTTTGATCCAAGAACAGTCCTCCCTCCAGCCCCCAAGCGGCCCCTCTCCCCCATCCCCCACCCCTGCCAGCCCACAGACGTTTCCAGGGCTTGGCCTTTACGACTCCCAGTGACTCCTCTCCTCTGTCTCCTCTGTGCAGAAATGGAAGCTCCACTCTCGCAGACGCCGGGAAGCC
>NW_011897370.1:4483-6212 GCF_000151845.1 Pteropus vampyrus | reverse complement strand
CTTTTCGAAATGCATCAAACATCCACAGTGAGACACTGTAAAGACCCTGCGGGCCCTGTCGACTGAACCCCTTTTGGAAGCACATCCTTCCAGAGTGCATGGGGCCTTGCTTGGGATCGGGGCAGCTGGAGAGGACTCAGAGCTGGGGGGACCCTGCAGGGCCTTCAGACGTGGCAGTCTCTGAGTGCTGGGACCAGGAGCTCAGGCTGATGCAGCTGTGCAGGGCTTCTAACAGTACCCGGCACACGTGCGCACACGTGCGCACACGTGCGCGTACACCCCACACGCGTGCATGCCCACATGCATGCATGCCCACCTGCACACACGTACCTGCATGTAGATGGTACACACAAACATGCACAGTGATGCAGCACACATAGCACACACGTGCATGAAGGCACACACCTACACACATCACGGTGCCCATGCCACATGACATGACACGTGTGCAGGCACGTGTACACACACACACTACAAATCACACACATGTCCACACATGCACAGTCCACACTTCCTCCACATGCCTATACCACACACATGTCCACACATCCATACACCCATGCTCACAGACCTTCACATACTTACGTGAACATGTACACGTGTTCCTCTGAGCAGGAACAAGTGACCAGAAAGACATGGCATTAAGCTGAGGTTTGGTTCTCCCTCTTAGTTCTAACAGCTTGCAGAGGATCTGAAATAGGCCCCTCAATTCTAAGCTATCTCCCTCATCTTAATGCTGGGAACACTGAGGTGCAGGGTGGTGCAGCAATGTGCCTAAGAGGATGGGAACTGTTATTTGTTCACTGCCAGAGTCCTGCCAGCTCTCACACGTTACCTTTATCTACTCTTGCCACAGACTTAGGTGGCAGGTATGTCCCCACTCGAAGACACGAACAGGGGTGTAACCATTTTCCCAAAGACAGCGAGCAGTGGAGCCAGAATCAGACCCAGCCTGGCTGCCTCTAAGCCTCCGCCGCCTGACCTGGTAGGGACTGAGTTCTCATGTCTCTGCCTGGGTCCCTCTACCACAAAGAACGATATTACTGACAACTGCCCCATGTACCCAGCAGGTGCCCCACTTATTCACGTGCAGTAACTCATTTAATCCTCACGACCACCCACGGGAGTCAGCAACACTATTGTGCCCATTTTGCAGATGAGGACACCGAGGTATAGAGGTGACACCACTTATCGGCACGCTGGTTCTGGCACACTCCAGAACACCCAGGTGCACCTACACTGGGGCTTTTGCCAGGGCGCATGTGGAATCACCCGGAAGCTTGAAAATTCACCAATGCCTGGAACCTTCCATGCCGACATTCTGAAAAACTGGTCTGTGGGGTGGAGCCCAGGCCGGGAGATTTCTAAAGGTGATTCTAAGGGGTGACCCAGCTCACTGGGGGTCGTCTCCTTCTGTGAAGGCTCCAGGGGAGGACCCCAGGGCAAATGCCTGAATTAAAGTCAGACTTGTCCGAGGGGCCCCTTCCCTGTCATTTCAGTCCCACGGCCTAAGGCCAGCAGGTCCCCAGAGAAGCGGGTGAGAAGATGACCAAGGTATGAAGCTGACTGTGTCCTTGAGCGGGGTCAGACAGCTGCTTGGCCAGCAGGTGGTGCCGCCCACGTTGCCAGAAGCTCCAGGGGCCCCCCAGGGGGCTGAGTCAGAAGCTTAGGCTCCCTGCCTGGAAGGTGACTTTGGAACCTCCCGAGTTTGGATGTGACAGCTCCAGAA
>NW_011897370.1:0-2018 GCF_000151845.1 Pteropus vampyrus | reverse complement strand
CTTCCCAACTGAGAATGCCCAGCTGCTTTCCTCCACTGGCCTAATTCCCACACGCATCCTCTGAGGCCTGACTTGAGCTCCACCTCATCTAGGGAGCATTTCAGGATGCTCCTAGACTGCCCCTAACTGAACTTCCAGAGCACGAGGCCTGGGTCCATGCTGAGCCCAGAAACTGGTAAACATGACCTGGGGCCAGCACGAAGGGTGTTCTAGGAGCATGGAGAAGGCCCACTCTCTGGAGGCAGAGGGGAAACAGGACACGAAAGGTTTATTTTGCTGCAGGAGAAGAGATGCTCTGGGGCGAGGTGGGGATGGAGGGGGCTTCCACTCCAACTAAGACAAATGAGCTAATATTGAATCCCCGGGAAGAACACTCCCGACTCCCAGCAGTGCCTGGGACCTTGAGGGAACCCTCAGCAGGGAGGCAAGGGGAGGAGAGGAGCTTTCCGAGACTAACCCAGCGACCCCACAAAGTAGGCACAGGGGACAGTTCCGAGGGCAGACCCCCCCAAACGTACTAACCCAAGGACCACCAAATCATTGGCTTGAAGGTGAAGCTCAAAGCCCAACTGTCCTCTTCAATGTTAACACGAGGAAGACAAGTCAGTCCCCACCCTCCGCGGGGATTTGAGAATCCCCTCTACACCCATCAAATTAGAGCAGTGTTCGAGGGGCCCACAGGAGCCCTGACAGGTATTAAACTTTAATGAGCGCTAATGGCTTTGCTCTACTTTGCGAGCACCGGGCCTACATTTACGAACGTTTAATTTCTCAGGCCTTGACCTCTTTCCTGCCCTCTCCTGCCGCCCCTCGCTGGCTCCCACCCTCACAGATGTTTGTGGGCAGCAGGCAGGGTGGGAGCCTTCCTGGACCACCTGACAGCTGGTTCCCTGTGCTAGTAACTAAATACTCATTCTCCTAGGAGAAAAACAAAACTCAACCATCAACCCCGGAGCCAGCGGCCAGCAAACAGGACTGTCAGCCTGATGCAAGGGACGCTGGCATTTCATTAAGTCATTTGCTCCCAGGTAGATTACCAGAAGTATCAGGAGGGCCCCTGACAGGGAGAGATGCGGAGGCACATTTCACCGCTGCCTGCAGCAAGTGGCCCCCCTTTAAGACTCAAACTCCCCAGCACCGTCCCAGGGGGCCTTAGTCAGGACTGCAGGACCCAGGGCTGGCGGCCAAGCCCCTGCTGCCCCCTGGCGGCAATGAGGTCCACCTTCTGGGGTGGGGGACTGAAAACTCCTAGGTTCAGGTGCAGCCACCAGGCTGGGGAATGGCGGGGCTCTGGACCAGAAGCCCTAATATGATCAGAGCCCTGGAGTCGATTGCTATCTCACGGGTGTGAGTCCGAGGCCTCCGTGGGACTGCAATTCACACGGCAGCCTGAAGAAAGACTTCCAGAAGATTCTGGACCTGTCTCGGCCAACGACAGATGGCCCTTTGGGCCTCAGGAGTCATCTCTGCAAAATGATGTTAACAAAACACTCCCAGCTGCCTCGGCGGCTCTTTAGCTCTAAGATGGAATGAGTCGATGCCAGCAGCACTTATTAAACGCCTACTGTGTGCCAGGTACTATGACATCAGATGTAATGACATTAGACAACTGCTAGCAGGATTCAAGGCAGGTGATGTGTCAATCACAGACATCAGGCCATTTGGCCTGGAGCCCTCCTGGAGGATGTAGACCAGTGCCTCCCCTCCACCCCTTGCAGCCAGAGGCCCTCAGACACAGCTGAAGCTCACACATTCGCTCCCTTTCTAGATGAAGAGCCTTAGACTTTTGTTCTCTGGGAGGCAGCTGCAGCGTTTCAGCTGGGCCTGTCAGAAGAAGAAATGACTGCAGGCCCTGTGCCCGCAGCCTGCAGCAGCAGAATCTGACTGGACCCTTGAGCTGACCCTCCACCTTCTGACCAGACTTCAGTTCTGTCAAAGGGAGGAGGCAGAATCCAAAGAGGCAGGGAGGGTAGGAGAGAAGCCCAGACTCTGCCAGCCACACCAGGATTTAGCTGCTC
>NW_011897369.1:5796-7854 GCF_000151845.1 Pteropus vampyrus | reverse complement strand
ATTTCTTTTGATACCATGTCATTAGCATTGTTGTCTTTCAAGTTGAAAGACAGAGTATCCACCGTTATTTTTAAATCTGAGGGACAATAACATGAGCTAAATTTAAATTACCCAAACTAGTTAGAGTTTATACTATAGGAAACTGAAAAACTAAGTAAAAATGTCTCCTTCTACAGTTGCTATACTATATCAGTAGCCTGAAAACCTGCATTCCCCATATTGGGATTGTTACAGGGATGAAGATAAATGGCATAAAAAAAAAAAAAATGAAGGAAAATTGCCAGGCATATCAATGAGGAAAGAGATTTGGAGAAAAGAGAATACTCAGATAACCAACTCTAACCAAACCAACTGATTGAAATTAAATACAATTTAACAAGGATTTATTAAGCCTTCGTTACATTCTAAGCTCTGGGCCCCTTCAAGAGTAAGATATGAACACTACATTTGAGGTGCTAGGGTAGTACAAGTGCAAAAGGCAGACACATAATTAACTTTTTGTTACTTAAGTGTCAAAACAGTGCTATATGGACAAAGTAAAACAAGGGAGAGACCAGTAGAAACTTAAAACTATGACACAGCTAACCAAAACAAATACTTTATTTATTTTTTTTTAGGCAAGGCAACCCTTGGTTGACCTCACATATTGCAAGGACCTTGTCAGCTTACAGTCCCTTATTTTTTTATTTTTATTTTTTATGCCTGCAGCACCTGGTCTTCCCATCCAAGTACTAACCAGTACTAAGAAGGCCCGACCCTTCTTAGCTTCCAAGATCTGATAGGATTGGGCTCGTTCCGGGTAGCATGGCTATAGACTTTAATGGTCTTATAACATTAATAGATAAATAACAACAAAGTGATAGGATGTCAAAGTTTCATTATACATCTTGAATACTGAGCTCAAGTTGAATACAGTGTTTATTCATTTATTTAACAAACATATTTTGAGTGCCTTTATGGCAACACTAGTTTTGGCACTGAGGCTACATAAACAAATAAGACACGAGTCCAGACCTAGATGATCCCAAAGTTAGTAGAGGAAAAAAACGTATAAACTAAAAATTATAACATAATGTGATAAGAGCCACAAATTGAAGAAATGCAGACAAGGGAGTATAAATTAAGAAAGGCTTCACAGAGAATATGATTTTAGTTGGGTTTTGAGAAATGAATAGAAGTTTGCCGGGAGGAAAGAGAACAGTCTGTGTTCAAAAGCTTGCAGCTATAAAAGGAAGTAACATGTTCAGAAAAATGTTATAATGATTGGAGCCTAGGGTTTATAGAAGGGAGTGGTGGGAAAAGATCCTGGAGGTGACATTGTGAGGAGTCTCATTTGCAGTTTAAGGATTTTAGATTTTACCCCATAGGTTCTACAGATCCACCGGAGGCATTATGGGATTATGGTCAAGAGCATAGACAGTAGAGGTTAGAATCCTGGCTCTACCACTACTAGCTATGTAATTTTAGTAAAGTTTTGTAGCTTTTCTATGTCTCAATTTCCTCATCTGCAAAATGAGGATGATTTCATCTCCACATAATTGTTAAGGGAATTGAATGAATTCGTATA
This sequence comes from Pteropus vampyrus, assembly GCF_000151845.1. Classification (NCBI taxonomy): domain Eukaryota; kingdom Metazoa; phylum Chordata; class Mammalia; order Chiroptera; family Pteropodidae; genus Pteropus; species Pteropus vampyrus. The sequence continues at coordinate 6,287 of NW_011897369.1, read as the reverse complement.
TAAAAAACACTCAGAATAGTGCCTGGCCACATCATGAGCACCATAAAGTATACTATTATTATTATTTCAGGGTTTTAAACAGGGAAGTTTAATGATCAAATTAATTCTAAAGATTATTAGCTCTGACCTTCAAATGAAGGATAGTTTGAAATAGAGATAACATTGTAGAAAAAAAATGTTTCTATGTATTCATTTAATATTAATTTAATTTATTGAGTACCCATCACATACTAGGAATTTTGCTAGGTACTATTGATGTAATGGTGTCTTCATATCTAGCGGTGGATACATACAAAAAGGTAATTACAAAAATGTCATGAGTGCTCTGATGGCAGAAGTACATATGTAGGAGTACTAAATTTTAATTAGCTTGTTTATTATTCATTCAACAAATATATAATAAGTGCTTATGTGCCAGGCAGTGTTCTAGGTAATTGGAAATTTGGTAGTGAATGAGTCCCTGCTCTCATGAGATTTATGGTCTTGTGGGA
>NW_011897369.1:0-1861 GCF_000151845.1 Pteropus vampyrus | reverse complement strand
GTTTATTTGCAAATGATTAGTTTTTCATGATAAATATAGATTCTAAATTTTTTAAAAAAATGTATTCATCCTATATGATTTCAACTATATGGCATTCTGAAAAAGGCAACAGTATGGAGATAATTAAAAGATCAATGGTTGCCAGAGTTGAAAGGAGAGGAAAGATGAATGGATAGAGCATAGAAGATTTTTAGGGCAGTGAAGATACTCTGTGTGATATTATAAGGATGGAAATATGTCATTATTTATTTGTCCAAACCTATAGAACAGAGAAGAAGGTAGACAACAGGGGTGAGGGTAGAAGTGAGAGGGGCAGAGAGAGAGAAATCCACCATTATAGTATCATACAGAATAGTTTCACTATCCTAAAAATCTTGTCCTCTGCCTCTGCCTATTCATCCCTCCCTCCTCTCTAATCCCTGACAAGCATTTTACTATTTCTGTAGTTTTGCCTTTTTCAGCATGTCATATAGTTAGAATTATGTAGTACATAGCCTTCTCAGATTGGCTTCTTTCACTTAGTAAGATGCATTTAAGTTTCTCCCTGATTTTTCAAGGCTTAATAGCACATACCTTTTTAGAACTGAAAAATATACAAGTATATGGGTATAACACAGTTTATTTATCCATTCATTTATTGAAGGGCATTTTGGTTGCTTCCAAGTTTTGGCAATTATGAATAAAGCCACTATAAATATTCATGTGCAGGTTTTGTGTGGACATACGTTTTCAACTTATCTGGGTAAATACCAATGATCATGACTGCTGGATCAGATGATAAGAGGTGTTCAGTTTTGTAAGAAATTGCCAAGCTGTTAAAGTGTACCATTTTGCATTCACACTATCAATGAATGAGAGTTCCTGTTGCTTCACATCTTTACCAGCTTCTGGTGGTCAGCGTTTTGGATTTTCACTATTATAATAAGAATATAGTGGTAATTTGTTGTTTTAATTTTCATTTCCCTAATGACATATGATGAGTAACAGCTTTTCATATGCTTATTTGCCATTTGTATATCTTCTTTGGTGAGATGTCTTTTCAAATCTTTTGCTCATTTTTAATTGGATTGTTCATTTTCTTATTGTTGAGTTTTAAGAGTTCTTCGTATTTTTTTTTTAACGGTCTTTTATCGGATACATCTTTTGCAAAGATTTTTACACAGTTTGTGACTTGTCTTCTCATTCCCTTGATATCTTACTATAGTTTTAATTTGTTTTTTCTTGTCAAAAATTAGGTGATTGTCTTAAAGTTCATTGGCCATTATGGTTTTTCTGTTACGTAAAAGGCCTGTTTGAATCTCACCTCTTTTTCTATTAGTTTGTCTATTTATTATAAAACTTTAAAAAGAGTTATATATTCTGGATAACCAATCCTTTGTCAGTTATGTTAATTTTAATATCTTCATACGTTTTACAACTTTCCTTCTCACTATTTTTATAGTGCATTTTGATAACCAAAAAATTTCTTTTATTTTTAATGTAACCTAATTTCTCAGCCCTTTCTTTTATCACTTATTGTTTCCTTCCCTACTCCAGAGACATAAAGATACCCTTCTATATTTCCTAAGAGTTTTATAGTTTTGACTACGTAGGTCTTTAATCAATCTGGCATTGATTTCTGTGATTGGTGTAAATAGGAATCCAATTTGACTTTTTTCTGTATGTTTGCCCAACTGTCTAGTAGCATTTACTGAAATTCTTTTGTTATTTAGAGGGCAACTGCAGTATAGTTTTAGATCAATTTGAGAAAAGCCAATTCTTTACAACATTGTTTCTAATCCATGAACATGATGTTTTGCTGTATTTATGTTATTTTTAATATCTTTCAATAAAACTTTATAATTATCTTCATAAAAGCCTT
>NW_011897368.1:6085-7266 GCF_000151845.1 Pteropus vampyrus | reverse complement strand
TCCGGCCCTCTCTCTACCCGGTTTCTGCTCTTTAATTTTTACCGTTCCTCTTACACGTCCGGGTGTGTTTTTATTACTATAACGTGAGGGCTGCTTACTCCCCAGCACGACCCTCTGAGTCCGCGTGGCCGGCCTCTTCACGCGGGCCCTTCTCGGGAGAAGGCTCCACTCCGCAAGGCAGTCCCCTGGGCGGACGGGGAATTCGTGCTTCAGCCCGAGATCGAGGTTTCGAGGCGATAGGGAGGCATCGCCCAGTGGCCAGACACCCGGTCAGGGGGAGGAAGGCCAGCCCAGGAGGGAGCAGGGCTAGGGCCGAGGGCCAGGCGAGGGCCCAGGTGCCCCGAGACGGATCCGGACACCAGCGTCATCCACGGGCCCCGCGGACACACACCCGATCTGCCACCGTACCCCTCGGCACCACGCAGCATGTAAACATCCGCTAAACGCAGGAATATTAAGGGACGCCCCTCCTTTTTACAGCCTTCTGTCCCCCCTTTTCAGCATCGCAGAGCAGAATGGCCCCCCGAGACCCACCGAGGTGGTGGCATCCCCTGGTTCCTGTCGTTGGCCTCTGCAGAAAGCTCACTCTACGGGGACTTAGGCTGGAAAAGGGGGTGTGCTGGGAGCTTAGGGAGCATGCTGGTTTGAATGGTGCCCCCCAAAATATGTGTCCACATCCCGACCCCCCGGAACCTCAGAAAATGGTCTTATTTGAAAAGAGGTCTTTGCTGGTACAATTAAGTCAAGGGTACAGGTGTGTGTATGGTAGTTACGAAATCCCTAAGGATTCTCAGGTGAGACGCTCCTGGTCACCCAGGGGGCACTAAGTGAAGAGAGAAGACACAGGGAGAAGGAGGAGGCGATGCGGGCAGAGATGGGGGTGACGGGGCCACACGCCGAGGGACGCGGGAGCCACCGCCGAGGGACGCGGGAGCCACCGCCGAGGGACGCGGGAGCCACCGGGGCTGCGGGAGGCAGCAGGGCCCCTGCCCCAGGCCTCTGGAAGGACCACGGCCCTGCCGACACCTCCACGTCCGACCTGGGGCCTCCGGAACGGCGAGGAAATGGCTTCCTGCTGCGTGAAGTCACCACGTTTGCAGTGATTTCCTGCAGCAGCAGCCACGGGAAGCTCAGCGAGAGAGAGAGAGAGAGAGAGAGAGAAAGACAGAGATAGAGAGAGA
>NW_011897368.1:0-4756 GCF_000151845.1 Pteropus vampyrus | reverse complement strand
GGCGCCATCAGAGCCGTAATGACCGCGTCCAGGGAGAGCGTGACTCGTAAAAGCTGGTCTGGCTGGTTCCCAGACCATCACGTCCCAGCCGCCCCAGCATCCTCGGCCCCATCCGTGTGAGTGGCTGTGGGCCCCGCAGTGGGGAGGCTTTCTCAGCCCGGGAGCAGGCAGCGTCACGGGTATGGAGCGGGCTGGGGTTCGCCCTGGGTACCACCCTCACGCCAGCTGCCGCGGGGCCTGGTGACCCCTGATCCTGCACATCAGGTAGCTCACATCTGGGAAGAGCACAGGAGGCAGGACAGGCAGATCCTGGGGGCGCCGCCCAGCACCTGTCCTCGCCAGGCCCTCAGCAGCGCTGACAGGCTGACCGCCGTGGGCACGGCGGTCTCCGGAGAAGGAACCACCACGATTTTTCCACATATTAAGCAACACCCGGTCCCGAACCTCCCGCGAAGACTTCCGCAGATGTTCCTCTGGGCTCGGTTGTTAACATGTTGCAGAGGCAGCTGGCTCGGAGCAACGCTGTGCAGGACGGTGGGTGACCCGACGTGGATCAGCGTCGAGCAACCTCCGTGAGCGAACTTTGGAAACGGAGATGGGGGTCAGTGGTTCTCCATCCAAGGGTCGTTGTGATGTCCCTGCCTCGAGCCACTTTTTAAATATTCATATCTTATTCTCACAAGCTCTATTGGTTCAATCTTTTCAAGAATTTCAGGCCAAGAAGAGATGTGACATGCTAGAAAGTCACTGGGGACACCCGTGCGGGACCCCGGGAGGGAGCAGGGGGATGGCTGGCACCCTGGATGGGGAGGGGAAGGGAGAGCCTCAGAGCCCAGCGCAGTCCCGAGAACGCTGCGGGCCGTCGGAGGGGGTCCCGCAGCTCACAGGCACGGCCTGCGCCAGACCCCAGCAGCCGGCAGGAAGTGCAACGTTAGTGGCCAGAGGCCCGCAGGAAGGAGCCCCCTCCCCATCTGCCAGCCGCCCCCTTCCGCACTGATCACCCTCAGAAGTTACCTCCCTGGTGCCGCCTCCTTGTTCTCCGGCTGGGGCTGGCCGGCTCCGCCACTGGACCGTCGACTCCGCGAGCGCGGGGACTTGAGCTGTTGTGCCAACCCCTGGTCCCTCACATGCGGCCAGACACCTAGTGGGCACTCGGACTCGTGGAATGCAGGAATGCATGGACGGAGATCTCAGCCGGACACACGATTCTGAAGCCGGGATTTCGAAAACATAAATGTTTAACTCATCAAATCAGAATAATAAACATTCAGATTTGTTCTTGGTCGATATCACAGAAAAATCATCCATTCGTATTTAAAAAAACTAAGCCGCCTATGCATTCATGACGAGAGCAGCCGCCCCGATCCACAGTGCTGGGAACACGTGGAAGTTTATTCTTTTCAGCAGAAGGTTTGTGATAGCAAACGACACGTGGTATTATTTTTACACCTCTGCTAGGCTTTCCAAGGAAAAACATTCCTTAATCAGGGAGGGGAAAAAGAGATTAGCTATCAAGCCAGCAGCCGAAGTTTTGGCTAAGGGTGTAGAATTCATGGAGATGAAAGCTCGCTAGCAACTAACTGCCTGGGTGTCAAGGAGCCTCAGCCCACGCATAAAGCTGCTTTTCTCTATAATGTTAGGTAAACAGATGGCTCTCTACACGAGGGCAAAATGCGAAGATAAATATTTAACGCAGAATAATTAGAAAAACTTGAAACCACTGTAATCAGAAACAGCCTCTGGGAGGGCTTCATTTGAAGGCAGTCCTACATTACGGGTTTTGCAAATAGGCTTTATTATTTTTTCAACTCAAGAAAAAAAAAAAAAACACCCTAGATGCATGTGCTACTTACGCTAACAAACTTGGGGACCTTTTCATGACACCTCATTCAATAAGGGAATTCCTCCAGAGGGGACATCGCGTCCTTGACATGCGGACGCCATGGGGCGAGTCCGTGTTGCTGATCCCAGAGGACAGGACACGCTGGGAAGTGAACCGCTGGTCACTCGCAGTGCTCATAGACGGGCCTGACGCCCTGGGCTGCGAGCTGCCGCCGCTGGCCCCTTGTCCCTCTCTGCTCCTCCTCCCGGGCTTAGGGCTGCCTTCCGGATGTTCCCTGGAGTCTGCCACACTCCCTCCACAGCGGGGGCTGAGGACGTGGCAGCAGCCCCAGGTGACCGGTCGACATTGTGTGACAATGACGTGCCGCCTCTGAGCCAACCCCAAGCCGCCCCCTGCTACAGCTACCAAATAACCACGTTTCCCCCCAAGTCGGACGACTCCAGCTTCCTGACCGAGGCCCGTGGGAGACAGGCCGGACACGGACTCGGCCACACCGGTTGTCCCGAGGGGCTTGTCTCTCAGCCACGCCTCTGCCCTCCCCTCCGCTCTCGCTTTGGAGCTGGGGGTGCAGCCATTAACAGTGTGCGTGGCCATCGGGGAGAACAAAATAGGGAGGGTCTCTGCCCCCCGACCTCGAGGAGCTCCTGAGGTCACAGTCTTTTCGGGACCCCCGAGGGCTTCTCGTTTGGCCCTGGGGTGCTGGGACATCCCGCGAGGTACGGGGCTGGGGCTGGCCGCGCTCGTGCTCGGAGAGGGTGGCCGGGTGTCCTGTTAGGGCAGCCGGTGCCCTCAGAGCCCCCAGCGGGGCCCGCACCCCTGCCCCCTCTCAGCCTCCAGCCAAGGCTGGCCATGCGGCGTCACGCGCTCGGCTCCCGGGCTCACTGCCTGTTCCTCACACGTGCATCGTGCGCCGAGGACCTTCTCCGGGCCGGCGCTGCTCCGTGAGCCCAGGGGGTCGGGGCGGGGGTGGAAACCAGGCCAGAATGCCAGCCCTCGGGCAGGCTCCGCTCCAGACAACCGAGGACGGCGAGGCATCCAGGGGGTGCTGACTGCAGTAATGACACGGAAAGTTCCAGAAGGTGGGGTCCAGAAGGGGACCAGGTGGGGGGAGGGGTGCTCTGAAGGCCTGGCCATTCTCTGAGTTGGCAGGGTCCGACCCTATCCAGCGGGGTCTCCCTGGCTGCCAGGTGGGGGGCAACCAGCCAGGACAAGGACAGGATCAGGGACCTTCCCAGACCAGGCCCAGGAGGAGTCCTCACGCTGTGAAGTGACGGTGACCGTCCATGTCCCCAGTGCATAAAGTCTATTGTTTTACAGCCCAGATCGAAATACACTGGGCCTTTCTTACCCCACGTATAGTCCACCCGCCTCCGCTAAACATGCCGCGTCGAGCAGGTATCCTAGCGGGGAGGAAGCATGACCCGACCTGGGTGGGCGGGGCCCATCAGGGTCTGCACGGTTACAGGTCGGGGCGCCCCAGGTCTGCGGGGGGGCGAGGCCCACGTCCAGGCGCTGGAGGAGTTCTCTGAGCACCTGATGACGTGGGCTCTGGAGAGGGGCGTCGGGAGCCCAGCGCGGCAGACCTCAGGGCTCACAGCGATGGCGGGAGCCCACGGAGCCTCCTGAAGCATCTGCCCGTGGAGCAGCCCCCTCCTCACCTGTGACACGGAGCCCCTCCCCCAGCTGCTGAGGCCGACTCCTCTTCCCAACGGACCCCGTGCAAATTAACAAGAGCGAAACTCGCCACAAAGGCTTAGTGAGTGCACCGCGCACCGCCCACCCCTTCCTGCGGCGGGCGCAGCCCACGTCCCGGCAGCCCGTCCTGCTGGGGTCCCTCTGGAGGTCTCGCCGCCCCCACTGCCGTGTCCTTCGAACTGCCTCGTCTTACGGTCACTCAGGAAAGTCAGCCCCGCACAGAGATGGGGGGCCCTGCTCAGTGAGCACCTTCTGTGTGCCGGGCAGGTTGCCACACAGTGAGCGACACCGCGCACCCTTCCTCCCGCCGCAAGGAACTGTGGCCCCGAAGGTGGCCGGGAGAGCACTGCGGCCGGGGGACGGGCCACTCCGTCGGCCCAGCTGCGGGGCGTGGGAAGTGGGGTCATCATTAGCAGTTTCCCAGAGCTCCCCAGAGGACCCAACCACCAGGGAGCGGGCAGGTGGCCAAAAGTGACCTCCCCACGGCCTTTCACGGCGACCTATAGAGCGTTTTCACGGACATGACCTTATTCGGTTCTTGTAGAGCCGCTCAAGGTAACCGAGCGGAAGAACAGCCACTGGAGAGGCTGGGTGGCTCGTCCAGTGCGACCCAGCGAAGCAAGGCCGTGGCCCCAGGTCCTGTGGATCCCCGCGCTCCAGACCGGCTCTTCTGAAGTACACCGGGGCACCCTGCCCCCCCACGCCCGGGCCTCACCCCCGCTTCTTCCCACCGCCTGCCCCTCAAGCCGAGAGCAGGAGCGTCCCCATGAGGGCGGGACGAAGGAGCCGGGGCTCCGGCAGCCAGTGCGTGGCCCTCCGTCGAGGACGGGCTGGAGCTGCAGAATGGACAGCCTGACTCCTCGCCCCCCGCAGGGGACAGCGCGGGGGACACGCCACGCGGCCCCAGCGGTAACCTGCGCGCTCACACCCCGTCTCTGTCTCCCCGGCTTTGATAAACCACCTGACCTCAGACTCCCGCCCCCCCTCAGTGTCTGCTCTGAAGAAAGCGAAAGCGAGGTGCCCCTCTCACACCAAAGCGAGGCGCCCCTCTCACACGCTAACAAACCGGGGCCAACGCAGCCGGGGCAAGCGCACGCCAGACGAGCACTGAATTACACACCCACCCCTGCCGACCCAGAACGCACCCAGCGGTGCTCTGCCGCCTGCTCCCTCCGCCGCGGCCAGCACGGGGACACCGGCGTCCTGATCGCTTCGTCA
>NW_011897367.1:5488-6625 GCF_000151845.1 Pteropus vampyrus | reverse complement strand
CCGCGGGTTTTCCTGGCTCTTTGGTTCTGCTTTTTCCTCATTCCGGACGGCCTTCTCGCTGTCTTTCTCTTTCAGAGTTAACGCTGGTTGGTTCTTGAAATCCCAGCGCAGAGGCCACCCTTACCCACACCCATTTCTTGTCCCTCGGGGGGGTGGTCAAGTCTCGCCCCTCATGCCGCGTGTCCTCCGGCTCTGCTTGGGAACCGTGTATAACCTGGGGAGCAGAATGGCGCCTGGAAGAGAGTCAATGCACATATATTACATTAAATTGATAATCTTAGGACAAAAGATTATTTTAAAAGTGTAGGGATGGATTTCTCTAAAAGAAAAAGCAAAACAGCTTTAAAAAAAATTCTTTTTTTAATTGCCTGTCATAGTCGCTGGCCTGGAGGACTAACTGCATCGTGAGCTCACGTAGCTGGGAGGGTTCCGGCACTGCCGGCTGCCACGCTTCTTCCTTTTGCTCCTGAGATTAGAACGTGTCCATCTGAATTTGGTCCTAGAAGAAAGATGCAGTGTAATTATGATGTAAAATTACTAAATAATTAGTAAGGTATGGAGAAAGTAAATACCTTATGGTTATTTCTTTTACCCCTGTCAGGGCCAGTTGTCAACGCTTATTTTGCTAGAGAAAACTTTATACGTAATTAAATTAACCTCCATTGTGCTCAGTTTGAGTTTGTAACCCTTTTCCTGTTTAGAAAAAAAGTGCAGCTCGCTGCCAGCGTTAATTTATCACTCACAGAAATGCTTCGTTTCCTAGGATTTGACATTTTCGGCGATCGAGAATCACTATATTTTGTAAATGGAAATACCACTACTAAAAACAGAATGCTATAAATAGAATGATGTCATTTGTTTCCAAAGACTGTAGATGTACTAGAGTGATGTGAAAATAATAATAAAGCGAGATATTTCGTAGCAAACTCTGGGGGTCAAGTTAGGATGGTTATCTGCAAGTTATCTCAGAGTCAACGCTGCAGCTGCAAGTGCCACCGGCGAGTTTTCACTGTATGACCTCGATAAATCGCTCCGCTCTCTATGGCAATCAACCCATTTCCCGTTGATTGCCATAGAGAGCGGAGCGATTTATCGAGGTCATACAGTGAGCTGGTAGCAGATAAGAAGTCACAGGTT
>NW_011897367.1:0-1618 GCF_000151845.1 Pteropus vampyrus | reverse complement strand
TTATTATATAACTAGGATGAAAATGGGCCTTTGTTTGGTCAACACATAGAGGTAGGGTTGCAAAAATACTCTTCTAACCAGAGAAAGTTTTAGTTCCCTTCACCCTCAAAGAAGCATTTTTTGGCTTATTTCAACCCAAATACTTATTCGTAGAATTAGAAGCTAGAAGGGACTCTAGGCCCGGACTGTCAAACTTCGGCATGCTTCAGAGTTCCCAGGTGCGCTTGTTAGAACACAGATTTCTAGGTCCCATCCTGGAAATCCTGATTCAGTAGGTCCAGAGTGGAGCCTGAAAACGTGCGTCTCTAATAAATCTCCAAGCAATGCCGACGCCGCCAGTCTGAAGACGCCCTGCACTGCCCTAGAGATCATCTTTTTAACCGCTCAGGCTTGTGAAGGTTTAATGTTAGGGAGAATTTTGTCAGATATTTTATAGAGATGATTCTTCTGTGTACATGGCTGTCTGTTCTTTGCACTCAAAGATATTTTTAAAAAATAAAAAGGAGGCCAAAGGGGCTAGAGTGATACGAGGCAGTAGATTTCAGAACAAAGCATATTACCAAGCTTTAAGAAGATCGTTTCATAATAATAAAAAGACCAATTTATCAAGAGGACACAGTCCTAAATGTTTATGCACCTATTAACAAAGCTTCAAAATATATGAAGCAAAAACTGATAGAACTGCACGGAGAAATGGACAGACCTACAGTGATAGTCAGAGATTTCAGCACCTGTCACTCAGTAATTGAGAGAACAACTAGAGAGAAAATCAGCAAGGATATAGAAGACTTGAACGCTATCAACCAGCTGACCCAAGGGACATTTACAGAGCTCTCCACCAAACATTATACACTTTCTTTTCAAGTACACACGAAACATTTGCCTATACAGACCGTATTCTGGGCCATAACACAAGCCTCAATAAATTTAAAGGGATTCGTGTTATACAAACTATGTTCTCTGCCACAATGGGGTTAAATTACAAAATCCGTAGCAGAATAATATGTGGGAAATCTCCAATATTTGGAAGGTAAAAAGCACACTTCTAAATAATGGATGGGTCAGAGAAGAAATCACAAAGGAAATGATATTTTAAATTGAATGACAATGGAAAGTACAACTTGTTAAAAGCTGTGAGCGTGGCTAAGGCAGTATTGTAGGGAAATGTATAGCACTAAATGATTGTATTAGAGAAGAAAGGTCTCAGATCAGTGACCTCAGCTTCCACCTCAATAAACCAAAAAAAAAAAAAAAAAGAGCAAATGAACCCAAAGTAAGCAGGAGAAAAAAAAGTAATAAGCAGAAGAAAGGAAATGGCAAAGATTAAAGCAGAAATCGATGAAATAGTAAACAGAGAAAGAATAAAGAAAACCAGTAAAACCAATAACTGATTCTTTAAGATCAGTAAAATCGATAAACCTCTAGCCAGACTGGAGGTCAAGACAAAAGAGAAAAAAAAATCACAAATTTCCACTGCAGGAACGAGAGAGAATGTCACTGCAGAACATTAAAAGGATAATAAAGGACTATTATGAACAGCTTTATGCCATAAATTCAACAATTTATGTAAGATGCTAAGTAAACTAAGTCAGACAAATACTGTGTGATTTCTCTTATA
>NW_011897366.1:2916-5711 GCF_000151845.1 Pteropus vampyrus | reverse complement strand
TAACTGACCATAAAGACAACCCATAGAACACATTTGATTGTTTTTCTGTGAAATGCCCATATGTGAATGTATGCTATTATAATCAGAAGGAAAAGTCTGGAAGAATACACTGCCTTCAACAGGGGTCAAGGGCTGGGAGGATTTCTCAGTCCCGGCACTACCGACACAGGAGCCAGATAATTCCTCGGCGAAGCGGGGCGGTCCTGTGCGTTGCAGAGTGTGTGGCAGCATCCCTGATCTCTCCCTACTAGACGCCACCAGCACCTTTCCCCGCTCTCGACTGTGGCCAAAAAAAAAAGTCTCCAGACATAGCCAAATGTCCCCTGGGAGGAGCAAAATAACCCACTGCACTATGATAATCAGAAAAAAAAAAAAAGGTTCGTCTCAAATGTGACTATAAAGCTGCCAGTGGCGCAGAATGCCCGGCCCGAGGCCAGGCTGCCCGCGTCCGAACAGAGCTGCACGACCTTGGGCTCCTCATGTAACCTCTCAAAGCCTCAGTTTCCTCATCCGGAAAGTGGGGACACTACTATTAGCATCTACCTCCTTGGGTTGTTCTGAGGATTAAATAAGAAAACATATGTAAAGAGCTTAGAACGGTTCCTGGTACACAGCAAGAATCACAGAAATGTTAGCCGTCATCACCGCTTTAATTCATGTATGTTACTGCATGCTGCAATATTCTCTCAGAACTTTCAAAGAACATATATTCCGATAGTGAAAATCTGCCCCCAATACATCTTCGGTGTGAGCCCAGCCACCTGCCAGTTCACCCTTTTCAGAAGACTGATAGGCCGAGAAGAGAGTAAGAACATGTGTCACCCCCAAGAATTCTCAGGAGGAGAACGCAACTGCCATTTCCATCGCAGCCACGACGTGAGCAGCATCTGCACGGAACCAGCCCGTTCCCTGAAGCACGCAGCACATGACAGTGGGGCAGGGCAGGGGCGCCCCCATGCACCAAGCCCCAGGCTAGACCAAGCTCAGGGTCCTGCAGGAGCACACCACATGCCTATCTGTGAGGAAGACCTGGCGTCCCCGTTGTGATGGTCAGACGCAGAGTCAGGAACTAGTTCATCAGGTGTCATGGGAACAGAGGAAGACAAGTAACTGCGTCACCCCACAACAGAGGACTGATGAAACCACAGAGAGGACAGCCCAGCCAAGTTGCCATGGGAAATTCACAATGTTTTCTGGCCAAAGTTATGGCAAATCCCAACCAACGTCACCAGATGCCTTCCTTTTGCACATGTCACGTTTATAAAAACCTGTTCTTGAACTCCCGATTATGTCTTGAAAATAAATATTATTCTACTATGTTTAGGAGCTTGTGAAATAAACAACTTTTGAGAGTCACATATGAGCCAGTTAATGAAGATTGCATTGCAAATGATGGCATGTCTTATTCTTTTTAACAGGAATGGCCTTCAGCTGCGCTGTGTGCTGGGTACCAGCAGCGACGTGAGTGGACTGGCATCTATCATAAGCCTCATCCTGAAGAGAGAAAATTTTCTGGATGTGGTTGCCCACCCACGCATTTTCTGTTCAATCGAGACACTTCTAGAATCACATTCCCTTATATCCAGGGGGAAAAGGACTTTAACTTGACCTATTTCTAGTCAAGTATCTCCATAGCAACTGTCTTGAGTTTAAGTTGAAACAGCTGTAGCAGACAGCCAGCGACCAATTACAATGTAAATAGGATCCGTGTGAGCACTGGCGTCCCCTTGAGAAATGGACTTGGAAGAGCAAAGTCAACTTTTCCCACTTCCCCCTGGGGACATAGCCAGACATGTAGTAACAGCTTTTAAGAAAAGAAAAGGGGAAGAAAGCAAAGTGCCTTTATTCCTGCCAGAGGTGGTAAATGATGCTTCGTACACGCACAGTCTAGAATAAGCCAGCACAGGAAAAGGACAGAGCACTGTGCAATTATGCGCATTTGAGTGTAAAGATGGCAAGTTCACAACTTTATAACTGCTCTCTTAAAAATTAAATGCGTTTAGACAAGCAAATTAAAAAGACGGACGTTTCTTGAAATGTAATAAAAACATGACAGTCACCCCTATAAAAACAGCCTGCGGGGATTTTTCGGCTGGCACCAGTGAGCAATGAGAAGTACGGATCTGTTCAGATTCATGAAGTATAAACAAAACTGGAGAGAATCTCGTAACTGAAAAAATCGAATGGACTAAAAAGCACAGTGAGTGAAAATCTCTTTGTTCGGCACCCAAAACAAACACGGAAAGCAGAAAACTGAGCTTGAAAAAGGGAGTAAAAGCAAATTCATCATTAAAACAGGTAGGCAGTCAAGTCTGACAGCTTATTTCAAATTAATTCTAACTCAGGTATCTTGACTACTTAATAGAATGTGTGTGAAAGAAAAATGCATGCTTTTTCATACACGGTACAAATATTTATAAAACTTAAGAAAAATATGAAATTATTCAACACTTTTTGCTTCGGTTTAGTGAAATTCCTTGTGCTGGAATACAATACATTCCTGAGACACCAATCTCTGTATTCAAACATTCATCATGTGCCCTTAATTGAGGACTGGAAACCCCAGGCAGAGTCATTCATTACCGACAATGTGCAAAAAAAACGGCCCGAGGAATCTCTGGGCTCAAAGAACACTTAAAAGTGTTTACTCATTCTCAGTTGAGAGAATCATAAATACAGGGAAAGTCGATTTGGGCTTTTAAATAAATTAATAGGAATTAGAGAAAAGGATCTTTTAATGTCCAAAAACAATTTTTTACTTCTTTAGGCAAAGAGGTGACCATGTCAATTGATAT
>NW_011897366.1:0-336 GCF_000151845.1 Pteropus vampyrus | reverse complement strand
GCCTGGTTAGTACTTGGATGGGAGACCGCTAGGAAGACCAGGTGCTGTAGGTGTAAAACATAATACTAATAAGGGATTGTAAGCTGACAAGCTCCTTGCAATCTGTGAGGTCAACCAAGGGTTGCCTCACCTAAAAAAAATAAATAAGTAAGTAAGTAAATAAAATAAAAACGCAATTATCTGCACGAGGCATGTCATTGTGTTCCCTATGCCACACGTCCAGTGCCCAGTGCTCACGGGTACCGCGCCTGGCGACAGGGAATGACGTGGGCCTCCCCTAGGAGGCTGCAGGTTTGCACGGCAGAAGTTCCCAGCCCGTGAGGGCAGCACCGAGAA
>NW_011897365.1:0-2225 GCF_000151845.1 Pteropus vampyrus | reverse complement strand
GCCTTTTAATTGGTGAGTTCAGCCCATTTACATTTGGGGTAATTTTTGATATATGAGAATTTCCTATAGTCATTTTATCTTTTGTTTTCTGGTAGCTGTGTTTTTTTTATTTCTTTACCCTTATGTTTATGTCTGTCATTTTAGTTTGGTGGTGTTCCGTGATATTCCCCTCTCTTTCCTTTTTTTTATGTTATGTGTCTCAATTCTAGATTTTTTTGTGTATGTGGTTACCATTAGGTTTATGAAAAAGAAAGTTTCATATGTACAATAGTCCTTTTTCTTATGATTGCTTCCTATCTGCATTCACCTGTACAAGTTCAGTCTTTTTCCTCCTCTTTTATGTTTTTATTGTCACAAATTATCTTTTTTATGCTGAGTTCATTTCTAAATTGCAGTAGCTATTGTCTTCTCTTAAAAAAAAAAAGGTTTTACCTCCTTTAACTTTTATGTTATATTTAAATATTTGATACACTGTTCTGAACAAGGGTTAAAATTTCTTGCTTCTGTCTGTCTGTTACTCATCTTATAACAGTTTTGTATCCTTTTATATATATATTTTTTTTTCAGGTAGAAATGCACCTTTGAGCATTTCTTATAATGCAAGCCTCGTGGCAGTAAATTCCCTCAGCTTCTGATGTCCGGAAAAGGCTTTATTTTTCCTTCATATCTAAAGGATAACTTTGCTGGATATATTATTCTTGACTGGTGATTTCTCTCATTCAATAATTTGAATGTTTTATTGTACTCTCTCTTAGCTTCTATAATTTCTGCTGAAAAGTCCGATGATAGTCTAATGGGGTTTCCTGTATAGGGTACTGTCTCCTTTACCCTGGCTGCCTTAAGAATTCTTTCTTTGTCATTAACTTTTGACGTTTTTAACATGATGTGCCTTGGGAAAGGCCTTTTTGGATTGAGTCAATTAGGTGTTCTGTTAGCTTCTTGGATTCAAGGATCCAGTTGTTTCCATAGGTTTGAGAAGTTCTTGTTAATTATTTGTTTGAATACGGCTGTTCCCTCCTCTCGTTCTTCTTCTGGTATACCTATTATTCTTATATCATTCTTTCTAATGGAGTTAGATAGTTCTCATAGAGTTCTTTCTTTCTTTTTTCTTTTTACTTTCAATTCTCTCTCTTATTTTACCTGAGTCATTTTTAGATTTCTATTTTCAATATCACTAATTCTTTCTTCCATCTGACCTGCTCTATTTTCTAACATCACTTGTTCATTTTTTACCTCATTTATTGAATTTTTTAGTTCCAGAATTTCTATTTGTTTCTTTTTCATAGTTTCAATATCTTTGACGAAGTACTACTTTTGTTTATTGATTTTATTTCTCAACTTATTGAACTGCTTTTTTGAGTTTTCTTTTATCTTGTTGAATTTTTTTCAGAACTGTAATCTTGAATTCTCTGTCATTTAAATCATGATCTTCCATGTCTTTAAATTTATTTTCTGGAGACCTTTTATTTTCTTTCTGAATTATTTTGTTACCTTAATTATTCATTGTGTTTGATGGATTGTTTCTCCGCCTGGGCATTTGTAGAAATGAAATCTTCTTCTCCTCTTCCCTCCTCCTCCCCCTTCCTCTTCCTCTGACCCTCCCCTTCCTCCCCCTCCTCCCCCTCCTCCTCTTTCTTCTTCTTCTTCTTTGTCCTCCTCCTCCTCCTCTTCTTCTTCCTTCTCCTTCTCCTCCCCTTCTTCTTCCTTTTTTTAAAGTATTTGACACTTTACTGTATAGAAAGTTGATTAATATAGGTCTTTCTTTTGTTTTCCAATAAGTGGCCCTGAGTGCAAGTTTTTATTTCTCTTACTTGCACCACTGAAGCTTTTAGGATCTCTGTGGGGCCATGTTACCTTGGCCATGAAAAATATCTACTATTCCCTGAGGAGGTGGGCATCTCCTTTACAACAGAGTTGTCTCAGTCTCGGGGCACCACTTCTGTGAATTGGAAGTGGTGGGCTACTGGTCTCTCGCTCTGTGTGTTCCTGGCACTGCCCTTCTGTAGCCAGATGTTGCCAGTAGAGCCACTCTGTCTGAGTTGACCTGGCCGCTTCTACCAGGCTGTGCCATGATGGATGGGTGAGGGGTGTGCGGGGAGGAATGAGTTCATGAGTCCACGACTCTTCTCTCTAGTGGGTTTAGCTACAATGAGTACAGACAACTTACACTGGAAAGTTTTTTTCAGCCCTTTTGTGATCTGCTGAGTGAGGAGGATTTTTCTGCT
>NW_011897364.1:2730-3418 GCF_000151845.1 Pteropus vampyrus | reverse complement strand
TCAGATTATATATTTCTTCTTGTGTGAATTTGGCATATTGTGTCTTTTAAGGAATCGGTCCATTTTACCTAGGTTGTCAAATTTGTTGGGATAGAATTGTTCATAACATTTATCCTTTTAATTTCCATGCTATCTGTAGTGATGTTCATTCTCTCTTTCATTTCTGATATTAGTAATTTGTCTCTCTGTTTTCCTTAGTGAACTTTGTGAGGGGTTATTAATTTAATGACCTTTACAAGGAATCAATTTTTGGTTTCCTCGATATTCTTTGTTGATTTTCTATTTTCAATTTCATTGATTTTTGCTCTAATCATTATTATTTCTTTTCTCCTGCTTACTTTGAATTTAATTTTCTCTTCCTTTTTGGGTTTCCTAGGTGAAAACTTCCACTACATTCCACAATGTGTCTTGTTTTCACCCCAAACATGAATGCATTAGTACAGGCTCTCATTCTTTCACTACTGGGTTAGGAAAAGTATTAAGATGGAATTTTCCACATCTCCATTTTATCTCCCTCTATCAGTCTTTCTTTACACCATTGCAGAGTGAGTTTTCTACTCTCAGATATGATCTGGTTGCTTACTTTCTTGAAATCCTTAATTGACATCTTTGTAGCTAAATAGTAAAACACTTTGTATAACATACAAAACCCTTTAGGACCTGAGCCTGCCCTCCTTTTCAGCTTAAT
>NW_011897364.1:0-1478 GCF_000151845.1 Pteropus vampyrus | reverse complement strand
ATAATATAAATTCTAGATATTTCTATAGAATTTATAATTCTATAAAAAGAGTTTTAAAACAACTAGTTCTGCTAAAACCATAAGAATATTCTTTCTATTTTCCATAATGCTTAATTTCTTAACAAATATCACTAAGTAATTATTTTGTCGAATACAGTAATTACAAAAACAGAAGCCACAAGGCTAAGGCATACTTAGGTGGTGATTTTTTCCCCTTAAATATAAAGCAAATGAAAAAAAGGCTAAATTTTTGGCATTAGAAATTGAATTTCTTAGTTTATTCATAGCCCAACCAATAGCTCTGCATAACCCCTTATGCTGCCTAATTAAAGTGTCATGGCCCAAAAATGAAAGAGCAAGACCTTGAAAACCATGTGAGTTTTTTTAGTTTCTAGTGTTTCTTCCTGAGACCAAAGAAAGGGTTAACAGTGGTGGGAAGGAAGTGATGACAAGTAAGTAGAAGAGTCAAACTGTGTGTTATTCTATTAACATAGTGACTGTAATTTTTAATTTTGCCCTTGCAAACAAAGGGGATTCAGTAGCCTGAGGAAGAACTCGCAGAAGCCACAGATACTGGCTATTGAAAGTATTCTAAACAGAAGGTTTCCCTCCACACTAACCCCTTCATCTGCCCTCAGGGGAAGGTTTTACAGCATCTAGAGAGCCAATAGACCTGGGCAGAGCACCTAGACTGTTGGCAGAAGTTGTACACCTAGAATGTTTGTTTTAGGCCTCCCCAAAACCATCTTCCCATTTTCCTTAAGAATCATGTAGAAAAATTCTCATATGGTTAGAAAAGTTCAATAAAATCGGTAAAATTAATCCTACATTTTTTAGTTAAGTAATAAACTAATATTATACTCTCTATGAGAAACAGTATGCTTATTTGGAGAGGATCTTCTTTTCATTCCATTTCTCTGATGATTAATGATGTTGAGCACCTTTCATATACTGGTTGACCATTTGTATATCATCTTTGAAGAAATGTCTATTCAGTTTCTTCGCTTATTTTAAATCAGGGTGTGTGTGTGTGTGTTTGCGTGTGTGTGTGTGTGTGTGTGTGTGTGTTTGCTACTGAATTGTAGGAGTTTCTTATACATTTTGGATATTAACTTTTTATCAAATATATGGTTTGCAGATATTTTCTCTCATTCTATAGATTGTCTTTCATTTCATTGATTGCTTCCTTTGCTCTGTAGCTTCTTAGTTTGATGTAATCTCACTCATCGATTTTTGCTTTTGTTGCCGGGGAAATGCAAATCAAAACCACAATTAAATACCACCTGTTAGGTGGCTATTATCAAAAAAAAAAAAAAAAAAAGTCGGTGAGGATGAGGAGAAAAAGGAATCCTTGTGCACTGTCAGTGGGAATGTTATTTGCTTCAGACACCCTGGAAAACAGTATGTAGGTTCCTCAATAAATTAAATATAGAACTAACATATGATCTAGCAATCATACTTCTGATTATATCTAAAGG
>NW_011897363.1:5482-5819 GCF_000151845.1 Pteropus vampyrus | reverse complement strand
CATCGTGTTAGCATTTGCACTGATGATCTAAAAGCAATGATGGGTAAAACTGTAGGCATCTTACCAAGAACTGAAGCAGTGGCACCAAACTGTACGAGCAGCTATTTTATTCTTCATAGCCACACATTCTCAGGTAAAAAAAAAAAAAATAGGGGGAGGAGTGGGGAATGGCAGTTTTGTTTAAGTATGTTCTGAATTAAAGCAGTAAAAAGTATTAATTTTATTAAATGTAAATCCTTGAACACGTCTTTTTTTTATACTCAATGTGACAAAATTGAAATATGCAAAAAGCACCTCTGATGCAAACCGAAGGGAAATGCTTGTCTTAAGAAAAGCA
>NW_011897363.1:0-2921 GCF_000151845.1 Pteropus vampyrus | reverse complement strand
TATTCCCCCCAAAAAGTTAAATAAGATGTAGATAGTTGAACGAAGATTGTCAAAAGGTTGTTCATTGTTGAAGCTAGATGACAAGTATGTGAGGGTTCGTTATACTGCTACTCTTTCTACCTTTTTTTCTATGTTAGAAATTTCTATAAGAAAATATTTTGAAAGTTATATGAGTCTACTATAAGGGACATAAGTTTGGCAATATTTTTATTATTATTCCCTTTAAATCTTTTATAGACAGATAATAAAGCTGGCCTCAATGAAAAATATTTGCATTTGTTAGATTATGTAGAAAAGTAGAAAAGTACTATTCTAAGAACTTATTATAATTAGTTATAAGATTACTAAACTTTTTTATTGATTTAAATAACTAAAAAAGCAAAAAAATACCTTGGATAAATGTTATGTGCTCCTGGTGTCTTAGAAATACCACTAATAAGAATTTTTTGAGCTAATATATAATTCCAATGTCTAATTTTAGAGATAATTTGATCCATTGAGAACCTCCCTAATATCTTCCTCAATCAAATACAAGGCAAAGGTGATGACTATTTGTAAATTATCTTCAGCAAATCCAGTGGCTAAGCAAAAGCCCCTCACTCCATAGGTCATGATCCTATGCTCTATGCTTTATTTCCCTACTTGTCTAACCTTTTTATTTTCTTATCCTACTTCTCTTTTCCACTTAAACAAGTCTTGCATTTTAAACATTAAAAACATATTATGAGAATGTTTTCACACTTAAAACATGCTCAATAACGCTAAATGGTTTCTTAAGTGAAAATTTCAGGGCTTTATCTCTGAAGTTCTCCCTCCCACACATACACGAAATCATTTAAACTCTTTCTTAATGTAGAAAAATTAAAATCATTAAAATAAAAATTAAAATTATTGACCTGAAAGATCAACTAAGAAAAAAAGAAGAGAAAGCCAAGTCTCTGTAACACAAATTCCCTGTCAGAAAGTGAAAGAAGTATGAATGATTACTTTTGTTAAATCTATCACAACTTCAGAGAGTTTGGGATAGCGTCTTTCAAGAGGTTCCATTTCCTTGATTTCGGGCAACCTTACTCCAGCAAATGCAGGATTTTTATAAAACAGTTCCTGATGCCTTGGAATTAGATTACCTGGACATAAGAAAAACACACATCTCTGTCATTATACATCATATTGATAGGTAATGTGGAGTAGAGCAAAGAGTGGGATACAGCTTACAGAGCTGGGGCTCTCTCAGCAGGCAAAATCCACCAAATATAGTACTCTTACTGTGGTGGCACCTGGCAGTCTTTATAGTGGTTTTGACAAAGGCAGCTCAAGAAATTAACGCTCTTATCTCAACATACTCATTTAGAAAAGTTCACACGCCAGTATACACAGAACTGAAGACACAAAGGAGTACAGGAAAAGGAGAGGTAAAGAACATTTTATGATTTTTTAAATATACGTACCGGCACTTCATTTCTAACAATAAAACATAAAAGTGCTGACCAAAACAATGAAAATAGTAATAGCCATGTGGTCAGAATCTAAGCAGATAAATCAGTTCTACCATTTAAGAATTTAATTTTTGGTCAACCTATGTCTAAGGTCTGATTTGAGCACTTTTAACTTTATTCTCAACCTTAATATTTAATGGAGTATAAAACTTGTAAGAAAATTCTGCTGTAAGAAACTTATATTTTTTATTGAATTTCTAACCTGGAAACTTAAAATCCAATAGTTAAATAACCCCCTAGTATCTTACCATTGTTTCCATTTTCCAAGCTCCATCTCCCAACATGAAGTTGGTATTTCAATAAATGTAAGAAGACTTTGATAGTCTAGCTTTGAAATTCTTCCATCCAAAGTACTAACAACGAAAGTCATGTCCGCAACAAGGTTAAAACTACCTTGGAAGTCTCTGTCCCCCAGACTGAAGGTGAGCATGAGGGTATAGTCATATTACACCAAATGCTTGTTGACCTAAGGGTAATAAGTGATCATTTGCGTCCTCTCTACATGTTATTTATTAAATGCAAAAGTGCAGAGAAAAATGTGTAACCTTTGATCTTTTTTTTAGGGGGAAGTGGAGTGGTAGTGGGGTAAGGGCATAATTAAGACCACATGTCACATAGACCAAAGCCAGACTGAGAATGAATAAATATATATCTGAAGTTTTCCTATTTACTCCCTACTTTGTGAAATCAATACACATAAAAAACAAATGGGGAAAAAACTCTAAAATTTAAAATGCAGGTATATAATCTTACCTAAACACATCATAATATGATATAGCTGATCAATATCAGAATCTCCAGGAAAAAGGGGTTCCCCCATGAGCATTTCAGTTACCAGACAGCCGATGGCCCACACATCAACAGCCCTAAAAGAAATGTGGTGTAAAATCTGGCATGTAATACGTTTACCATGACTAAATCTGTTCTGTATATTACTATTTAGTATTCTAGGTATTGAGAATAGTAGTAATGAGCCTTAAATTATCCATAAAAATATATTCCTTTATAAACTTAAAGTACTAAATCCCAATTTTATGTAAGTCAGATTTCCAGAAATTCAATCATGTGACATAGAGGGAAAAGACTTCTAAAAAGTCAAAACATTTATTATATGTACTTTATTCTGAAAATAAACCTTTTGGGTTTCCATTCGGAGCCTATTCATCCTTTGTTTACACATAATTCTAACCAGGTTGATCAGTCTATTTAACTAGACACTGAAAACTGCAGAAGGAAGGTGTCACTGGGACAACACATACATAACAACCGGGAGAACTGAAAATTAACAGGGAAAAAATAGAAAACTATCTTAATAATAAGTCACAGATCTTAAGGAATATGCTGGCATCATTAGCATAGGGACAACTACCTTGAAATTGCTAAAGATCATAGCTGAATTATAAAATGTTACAAAAGTTACAGTAC
>NW_011897362.1:2819-4355 GCF_000151845.1 Pteropus vampyrus | reverse complement strand
GAGCTCTTCCTCTGTCCTCCCATGGGGGGCGTGCCTAGACATTCTTAGTGCCAGATGTTAAGTTCACGCCCCCTAACCGACCCTTTCAAGTCTCATGACCCGCCTTCGCCCACCAGGGGGCGCCCTGCCCAGTCTGCCGCGCCTCGGCGGGTGGCCACTCCTTAGGTGCGCAGGGCGGTGGCTCCGGGGGACTCAGGCCTGTCCGCCGGGAGCCCAGGGCTCCCCGAGCTTGAGCCTCCTGGACGACTAGGTTCCATCATTAGTGTCTCATCTTTATTTTATTTCATCACTGCGAGTTTTTATATATTACATTTTTATATATATATTTTTATTTCTTTGCTCATCTGCTTGGAAACAGAAGAAGAGTGTTCATTTTACACCTTAATCAGGCAATGTAGCCTTCACGTAAGTGAGCAACTGAAGACACCTCTAAAGATGCCACCTCAGAGCCACCTTAACGGACCAATGCGCTCTGAGCACTAAGGCCACGCGGGCTGGAAAAGGAGCTATGTCCCAGAGACGGGGCCTCAGCACTAGCGTGTCGCCGGCCTCGGTTGTAAAGCAACCGAGTGGCAGTGAGGCCAGCCACCTTTCATAGCCCTTTCCTACTGTCCACAGTATGGATGTCCCAAAGGCCAGCGCGGGGACGTATGGTTCACGCAGAGCGTGTCCCGCGTCTGCTCATGGGCGGACCTGCGTATTGCATTGTTGGCCCTTCCCGGAAACAGCGCAGCCCGGTAAACACGTTTACCGCAGGGAACTTCCTTTAAGAGCGTGACCCGAGACCGAGCACACGGCAGAGGCTGCGAGGTGGCCAGAGTCGGCTCTGAGCCCGCACGTGCCGGCGTGTCTGTCCCCAGGAACTGGGCCTCCGCCCTCCGGGGGCGCCAAGCGTCTCCAGGCGCAGGCAGGCGCCTGGGCACAGGCCCAGGAAGGCCGCTGTGCTGGCACGCCAATGCAATACCGCGTCCCGCGGGGCGCTAGACGGGGCAGGCGGTGTCTTCAGGTGGCTTTGGGTGCTTGACGAGGTGTCTTCCAGAGTCAGACCTTGATTCCCAATCCAAGCAAGCTCGGGCCCTTGGCTCGTGTCATCCACCTGCTGAGTGACGGGCACTGGGAGGGTGGGGTGGGGGGTCTCGGGCAGAGCCCCGCTGCCCTCGAGCACGCGGAGCGGAGTGGACCGGAGGTGCCGTGCTCACCGCTGAGCCCGCGTGCCACCGGAGGCCACAGCCGCACGCGAAGGGGCCTTCGAGCTTGCTTCGATTGGAATGAAGGTTCACCGTAGCTTTTTCTTTCAACCGGTGTGCCATCTCCAGGGTGCCTAGCCCAGGAACGCCCTGGGCCGTCCCGGGGGTTAGGCACCGTGTGGCTTTCAGAGACCACACAGCTCCCCTTAAGAACTTCCGCTTTCGAGATAACTGAAGGGTCCTTGGCCAGTTTTACCGTCAGCCTCTTGTGTAAAGTGACTTCCCCCCTGCTTGTGGTCTTAAGAGGAAATGACTCCCTGGCTGCGTCTTGCCAAAGCAGTGGCCACCC
>NW_011897362.1:0-1767 GCF_000151845.1 Pteropus vampyrus | reverse complement strand
GCGCTCTGCACGGTGGGCGAGGCACAGGAGTATACACACTCATCGAAACACCAAACGATTCATTTGCATGTGTTACACCTCAATAAAGATGATTTAAAACAATGAAAAGCAAGGCCTACGAGGAATGGGTGAGGGACTGGAAGGGGGGTGTGCAGAAAGGTGTGAGGGCCCCCGGTCCCCAGCGTCCTAGGCCCCGGGCCCGTGGCGGGGCTGGAAGCATGCGAGTTGCAAGGCGGGTGCTGCTGGCCCAGGTGCCGCCCTGTGCGGGCTCCGTCCCCACGGGCCCCAGGACCAGGAGTGCGGTGCCTGCCTGTGCTCCGGCCACCTGCCCATGCCACAGTGGAGGCCATGAAGCCCCCCGACCCCCCACCAAAGGGCTCCTCCCTGCCACCCCTGGCCCCACCCTTGCACTGACCTCGGCTCGGGGGGGGGGGGGGCAGGGAGAACGGGCAGCATGGCCTGGGCGGGAGTTTGCTGGAAGGAGGAGAGAAACTGAACTGTAGCAGGACACGGAGGGACATGGAGCCTGCGAGGCCTCATTTTTAGGATGGAAATGTAACACCAGGTTTGAGGCCACTAGAAATGACTGAGGAACAGGAAACTCGGACATGGAGCAGGGAGAGAGCCACGACCTGGGTGAGGCCCACGCGTAGGGGGCGGGGGTGGGGTGGGGGTGGACGCGTGACCACAGGGCTGCTGGGTCCCTATAGGTTCCTGACTTCTCACGATGGCTGGAGCTTCCAGCACAGCGCACGGCTGGGTTCTGAGCTGCCGAGGAAGGGAGAAGGTGCCGGGCAGAGTGGGCCGGCCTGGGAGCTGGCGGTCAGCGAATGGCGGGCGCGGCTGGCGCGCCCGAGCCAGACCTGGAGCCGAGTCCTGCCACCCTCGGGAGGGTCCGAGTGGTCCCCGGAGGGCAACGCTGGGGCTGCGGGGGCTTCTGGAAGCACCAGTGAAGAACAGGAAGACACCTCCAGACCCAGATGGTGTGGGGGACAGGGTGCCACCGAGGTGGGAGGCGTCCTGGGAGAAAGCTAGGGCGTGAGCAAGATAGTCAAGGACCACGTCAAACGAAGGGTGACTGTCCATGCCCTTGGGTTCTAGGGGACACTGCAGAAGGTCTGGGAAGGGGAGAGGTGTGTTGGGAAAGGCCTGAGACCTGAAGAAGGGTCTGAGACGTGACCCCGTCCTGGACGCGCGGGAGAGCCCCACAGCCACTCTCTCCGGAGCTCCTTTCTCTGAAATAGTTCCGACCTCTGCTGGAAGTCCCCTACAAAATGCTGTCCCCGGGCATTGTCGGCGACAACTCACTCAGGGGCAAAAAAAAAAAAAAGGTAATTAGCACCAAGTCAGTATTTCTTGTGCATGAGAAATACATACAACAAAGACTTCGAAAGTGAAATCGAACCATATTTGTAATGTTTTCCTTGGGCAACATTAGAACTCAAACGATACGAATAGAGAACTCTACCAATTAAACACAAGAAAACGCAACTTAACATCTCAAACCTAAGAGCTTTTCCTAAAGGCCTTACTTATTTTAAAGTTGCCCAAATAATAGGGTTTAGTCTAATAAGAGGTAAAAGCAACGTGCTTTTGGCAAGATGAAACATGACTCCAGCGCGTAAGGCGTGAAGCTGTCACGAGGGTGTGAGCAGTGCCACCACGCCACCGGCCACGTCACGTCCTCTCACCCGAGGCACTGGCAGGTGCAGGCTGAGGACGGGGGAGCACGGCTTGATCTCGTGTGTGCGATCGAAAACCCTCGAA
>NW_011897361.1:3568-4216 GCF_000151845.1 Pteropus vampyrus | reverse complement strand
AGTTGGATGTAGAGATGAAAGACAGAATGTCTTGGGCCAATAGATAGCTGGGTATCTACCAGCTGCTAGTACAGGTGTGGGGTGTTTCTCAACCTACCCTGAGCCAGCCAGGCCTTGTGCTCCACAAGGGTTTGATCTGGGTGGGAAGGAAGTGGAAGATTCAGCCCTAGGATAATCGTCTGGAGGTCCAAAGGTGACTTTTTATAGTATGATCACGCATTGAATTTAGGATGGGCAGAGTTACTAAAAGCTTTTGAGTGTGGGCTGTCCCAGGCTGTGTGGTTCACATAAGCGGGGACACAGAGAAAGATGGCTTTTTGGTGAGCAGCAAAGATGACAAGGGTGAGATTTGGAGAGTACTCTTCTCTTTGAGGCTAGACACTTTTGTACTTGAAAGAGAATTTAGGAGTGATGCAGGAAGCTAGTGTGCTTCTACATGTGTGTGTGTACGTGTATATATATGTGGTTAAATGTATGTGTGCATATAAATATGGTTGTATATATATAGGTGATTTTATATATAAATAGCTATATAGGCTTAGGCCTCAGCATATGGAGTGGAATGAACTGGCTCAGGCAGCTGAAGTTGAATAAAATTCCTAGTTTGCCGCTCACTGGCAGTGAGACTTTGGACAACCCACCAAGCAT
>NW_011897361.1:0-1568 GCF_000151845.1 Pteropus vampyrus | reverse complement strand
GGTCTGTTTCTGTTGTTTTGTTTATTTTTAGATTTCACATATAAGTGAGGTCATACAGTATTTATCTTTCTCTGTCTCGCTTATTTCACTTAGCAGAATACCTTCTAGGTCCATTCATGTTGTTGCAGATGGCGAAATTTCATACATTTTTATTGCTGAATAATATTCCATAGTATGTGTGTGTGTGTGTGTGTGTGTGTGTGTGTGTGTGTGTGTGTATGTACCACATCTTTATCCATTCCTCTGTTGATGGACACTTATGTTGCTTCCATATTTTGGCTATTACTAGTAATGCTGCAATGGACATAGGGGTGCATATATCTTTTCAAATTAATGTTTTTATTTTCTTCGGATAAACACCAAAAGTGGAATTGCTACGTCATATGGCAGCTCTATTTTTAATTTTGGGGGGAATTTCCATACTATTTTCCATAGTGGCTGCACCAAATTACAATCTTGCCAGCAGTTTACAATGGTTCCCTTTTGTCCACATCCATGCCAGCACTTGTTATTTGTTGATTTTTTTTTTTTTGATCTAGCCATTCTGACAGGTGTGAGGTGGTATCTCATTGTGGTTTTGATTTGCATTTCCCTGATGATTGGTGATATTGAACATCTTTTCATATGTCTGTTGGCCATCTGTATTTCTTCTTTGGAAAAATGATTATTAAGGTTCTCTGTCCATTATTTAATTGGATTTTATTTTATGTGTGTGCATTAAATTGTGTAAGTTTTTAAAAATATTTTGGATATTAACCCCTTATCAGATGTATCGTTTGTGAATATCTTCTCCCATTCAGTAGGTTGTCTTTTTGTTTTTTTGATGGTTTGGATAACATTTTTCTTGAGCCTACTAAGGAACATGCTTACATTGGTGCAAAGACCTACCATTGCTCCACAGCTATTCCACCTCTAATATTCCCTCTGCCCCGTAACAGTTAGACATTTAAGCTGGTCTCTGGTCAGCAGAGCCGGTGACAGATGGTTCATGGTGACTTCCTGGATTTTAGCTTGTACAGGCTTTACTATTAAACCTGATAAAACAGTACTGCTACACACAGAATATCCTCTGCTCTGGTATAATAAGATTTTTGTGAATCTCAAAGTCCTTCAATAAATATTTATTGAGTGCCTACCATGGTCCAGGTGTTGTTTCTATGGTAGAGGAAGATAGTTATCCTATTTCTCATGGAGATTACGTTTTGGAGTGGGAGGGTTGGAAGTAGCCAAGCAAGTAATGAGATGAATCAGGTGATATAAAAAATTGCTAACTCTTGTCAAGAAAAAAAAAAAAAAACCTATGAAGGTAATATGACAGGGAATGATGAGGCAAGGTGAGCTAGGATGGTTATGGGGCCACTTCTCTGAGGAGATGATGGATGGTTAAGATCATAAGCAAGAGTATTTTATTTTAAATGTCTCTGCTGTTTATTCCTAATTCTCCCAGCCTTAGAGTTTGCCCCTGATGTCAAAGTCAAGGATCTTCTGAAACCTGACTGTTTTGCTAGGCTGCCACAGGGTCTGTGTTTCTGGTGTATTCCACACCAAGTGGCTACAGAGCGGGGTCA
>NW_011897360.1:1733-3929 GCF_000151845.1 Pteropus vampyrus | reverse complement strand
TTCCTTGATAGACAAGGAAAAATACTAAAGGAGATTAACATAGAGATATTTTTTTGAAAAGGATCATTCCAAATGAGAGAAAATTCTGTAGAGGCAGAAGAGTGAACCCAGAAGTACCAGTGGTTTGAACAGAGTATGGCCAAGAAAATATGTCAACAGTATCAGGGACCCACGTGACAGAGCTACCAGTGTCCAAGGTGAGTTCATGATTCAAAATAGGCCTATTGGAAACCTTGATTTCTCACTTACTAGTAGAGCTGCCCATTGGGCAATGGGCAGAAGGTGGTCCTTAATAATTCACATTGATGCCACCTGTATGTCTTGAGATTCATTAAGAACTTGATCTTTAGAACTTGATCATTTCAGGAAAATAAGGCTCCCTAACACTAGGTCCCAAGGCATCCCAGAGTAATCTATACTTTCTGGAGAACAAATAATAAGTTAATAAGAGACAGAGGCTAGAGTTTTGTGTCTTTGGTGAATATAATGATTATTTTATTATTTTATTCCCATTTCACAGAGAAGTATACTCAGGCAAAAATAAGTTAAGTAAGTCACCTATGATCAAATAGCTCAAAAGAAGCAAACATAGGATACAAATCCACAAACTTGAATCCAGGGCCTACACAATTACAACACGAAGAGCAAACTTTTTAATTTTTCAGTCGACAAAGATTTCTTACTAGTAACTTTCAATGGATTGAATCTAGTGGAGAAATAAGTTCAGACAGGAAATTCTTCAGTTTTATATTCAGTAAAATCAAAAGGGGAAAGAGACCTTGGGGGCTATCTTTTCTGTTGACCTTTCTATAGTATAGCTTTCTGGACAGTAAGAAATGAAGAGTGGAGGAGAAGGTACAGGAGCAACTTTTTCCCTGTCTTCCATAGAAACCTAATTAATTTTCTGATGAGAAGAAACAGAACAGACATCGCAGTGTCGAGGAACAGAGGTGCTGGTGGCCATTGGAGTCTCTAGGTAATTTGTAGGTAGTTTTAGGATCCTACTGTCATATCTGTACTCTTAGGCTCTTTCTAGGTTCCACCTCTCCCTCTGTATCCCCTATTTTATCAAATTTGTCACTTCTACTGAATCATTTTTAACACACAAAAATTATGAATTGTGTGAGTTGGTGAACAAAAATGATTTGAAATTTTTCATGTTTAAAAAAGATGATGCCTGCATTCCACTTTAGCATTGAAAACTTTCTCAGTAAGCCCTGACTTACAAATGTTAATATAAAACTTCCTTTTAAAATGTCTAAGGCACTATATTTATTCATAACTTCAATCATCACCTGAGGTATTAATCTACTTAATGGATTCTGTGTTAAATATTGTTTAGAGCTCCTGATTGTCCCAGACAGAAACACAGACAGAAAAGAAGGGGAAAGACAGCTACCAGAAACACCACACAAACTAAATAGCCCTCAAATTGTACTGGGTTCAAGAAAACTGTAAGAATATTTTGTGTGGTGGTGAGTGAAGCAAGTTGAGGCTGTGCTTATTTCAATCAGTCACTTGTGGGTGGAGATGGCCACATTACCACCTCTCCTTTATTTGGTAGAAAGTATTTTGTGGAGGGAGGTGGAGTTTAAGGAAAGGAAGACTTAGAAGTCTATTCAAGGAAGAAAGTGTCACTTATAATGAAAGTTTCAATGAGATAGAGAATAATTATTATTTTGCAGAAAAAGAGCTCTAAGACTGCCTCAGAAAACAAAGGGGTTGGGCACATTTTATGTGGGCGCATCACCTCTGGGTAGGAACTCCTTCTTCCTGCATTCATTACTCTTAGTCCAGGGCTTTATCCATTTTATAATATTGATATTTTTTGAATAAATTAACCCATTTCCATTATCCATTATTCCATAACCCATTCCTGGATGAAACTGCCCTTACCGTGTTTAGTATTAAAGAATGATAATTTCAGCCTACATTAAAATCTCTCTCCAGAGGTTCTATTTTCTGTATGCATATAAGGAACACCTGTTGTATGATTTTCTACTGTCAACTTTCATTTACATGCAGTGAAGCACTCTCTTTTCAACAATGTCAAGTTTAATGATGCCAAAGGACAACAACTGTGCTTCTTTGTTGAATCCTCATAATACCTGTTTTACGCACATTGCACATAATAAATATTGGTAGAATAGATTTATAAATCCAAATGGCATATTTATGTTCTTCAGTAGAAACCTT
>NW_011897360.1:0-763 GCF_000151845.1 Pteropus vampyrus | reverse complement strand
GATCATTTTAATGAATAAATGTCTTAGCAGCTTAAGAAAAAAAGATAAGTATGGTTGGATCTGAAAGCTGCAACTTAATGTAAGAAAAACTGGGTCACATTAAGGGAGGTCAACCATGCAAGCTTGCGAAGCCTCTCTCAGTCTTTCATTCTTCAATTCTGCCCCATTCGTCTTCCCACATTTACATTGCAGAAGTTATAAATGATGCAAAAACCAAAGTCTTCCATAGGAGTTCAGAGAACACAAATATTAGTGTGAGCAGGAGCAAAGAGAGTCTTGGGAGAATTTGGACTACATCTGAACCTTAAAGAATAGAGAGATTTGGGTGTATGAAAGGAGTATGAGAGACATTTGCTTCAGGCAAAAGCAAAGAGCAAGAAAATGAGCTTGTTACTACAGAGAACCAGCCCTTCAAAAATGCCGAAGAGATGAGGGCTTGCTGTTCAGGTTCCTGAGAACCTTAGTTCTGAAAACTCTTTGTTGCCTATTTGAAGTTCTTGATTCTTGCTAGAAAACCCCCATATTTTTTTCACTAGTGCAGGAGCTCTGAATGGCTGGCATGGGAAAGTAAAACGACAGAAGATTTAGGTTTCTTAGTTTCTCAACAATGCACATTTTGGAAATGTAGTGGCGCCTTAGCTCTTTGTCTAGTGTTTTAGTGAACTGTTAAAAAAAAAAAAGGCACATCTACAGAATTAGTGATGAGTGTCAACCTTTATTTCAGATATAAAGGTCAGTAGAATGTAGGAGACATGGCTACAAA
>NW_011897359.1:3639-5833 GCF_000151845.1 Pteropus vampyrus | reverse complement strand
CTGTCACTGAATTTCATTCCCACATAATTTAAAAGCAATGCCACCCATGGCACTAAGACAGTAGCGACTGCAGTGTCACTCGCCCTGCTCCTCTGTCTCCTTCACTTCTCAAGGGTGCATCCTGATGGATTATTAAGTTACAGTTGAATAAACAATATCACGAGTGTTGTTCAGTGGCTTGGTTAACAATAAAATGAACCAGAAAACTAACCACATGATACTACAAACAATGAGATAGGTGTGTGTATTAGCTGAATAAAAGTCATTCTCCTTCCAGTTTTATCATTTTGACCTATAATATAATAATTATTGGGTATGAATTTAAATATTTATCAGATATGATATGCATTATAATTAAAGTGATATCCTCTATATATTTCTATATTTTTAAATATTTCTATAGATTCTTGAATATGTATTTTTAAACATATATTTTTCTATTTATTTTTGGCATCAAATAGTTTCCATTTTAATATACTGTAAAAAAAAACTTATTTCACAAAATTAAACGGGCATTTAATAATAGATTTTCTATAAATTTAGGCCTGAAATAAGGAGTAAGATCATAGTGAGTTTAAACTTTTTTTTAAGTATTTTGGACTTGGAGAATTATTTCCTATTTCCTTTACTTCATTCCTAATATTTACTTATTTCCCAGAGCATCCTTTTATATTTATTTACAGATATCCTCAGGAAAGTACTATAATATGGGAAGATGTCCATGCATTGTAGCTCTCACTATTAAACTGAGAAAGTAAAGATTATTTATATACACAAGGAATCACATTTAATGAGTTTTTGTAACAATAAACTAAGGCCATTAAATAAAGAAACACATGCACCTGCAGAAAATAAACTTTGTGATAGATGATAACAATATATAAACAGGGACATATCTGTAGTTTACAATATTAAAGAAAAGAAAAATAATAGAGGATTACTTTAGGGAATTGAGTTATGTGTTGATATTATGATAGTGGGAAAACCAAGAGAAACAAAAAAATAAATAAATAAATTTGCCCTGGAATTTTATATTAAAGGCACAAGATAATAAAATTCAATACTATTAAGAGACATGTTTCCACAGAGCATTTACCAAACAGCATGTATTAGATTTTAAATGATATTTTTCTAGTATGTGTATTATAAAACTTGTCATGCCATGGAGAAAGAAGTTTTTATTTTAATTAGAAATTAAATAGTAAATGGTATAATGTAGAATGTCCCATTTTTCCAGAAACATCTTTTTGTTTAATACTCTTGTAAACCCTAGTAAGATTTAGTTTTGTCATGATTTGCTCAAACCTTTTCATCAATGGGAATTCATATGGCATAACATCTAAATAAGATATTTGTTTACATATAAAAACTTTTACAGTTTCCTAACAATATAAATTCCATAAATGAAATGATCAAAATATCATTGTTATTTTATCCTCACCTTTTTCTACAACAAAAAATAGAGAAACAAAATAGGAAACAAAAAATAGAGCATTTTAATTCATATGAAAAATAATTGTTTTGTAGAAAATGAATGTGATCATCAGTATCTTGCCTTGAGTGTTAATTCCTTCTTTATTTACTATAAAAATACTGAAAATCAAGTAATAGGGCAAGTGATCATTAATATTATTCATCAAATACTTTTGGTTCCCTGCCTTCCTGACACAGAGTAGATTTGCACTTTCCCATACTCAGTAAAGTAAGAGCCATGTGACAAGTTCTGGCAAATGATTTGAGAGGCAAATATTTTAATTTGCTGGTGAAAGATATTCTAGCTATACTGTACATTAAGTTAGCCACTAGCTACATGTTATGGGTTGAATTGATTCCCCTCAAAATTTTTATGATGAAGTCCTAATGAAGTTAGAATGTGACCTTATTTGAAGACAAGTTCCTTGCAGAAGTATTCAAGATAAAGTGAAGTTATTAGGGTGAGCCTTAATTCAATATAACTGATGGGCACAAAGTTATATGGGGATTGGGCACAAAGACACAGACAGAGAGAAGACAAGTGAAAAGACATAGAGAGAACATAATCATCTACAAACTTAGGAGAGAGGCCTTTCCTCAAAACCATCAAAAGGAATAAAGCCTGCTAACACTTCTATTCAGGACTTCTGGCTCCAGAACTGTGAGACAAATCTCTGTTGTTTAAGCCACACAGTCTGTGGTACTTTTGTTTCAAAGTCCT
>NW_011897359.1:0-2034 GCF_000151845.1 Pteropus vampyrus | reverse complement strand
AAAAAATATATGTATACCAATTTAACCATCCCTCATTAATATATAAAATATTTTCATAACTGCTAAAAGATTCTCAGGCTCCTTTGTCATTAGTACTCCTTCCCTTGAGAGAGGGACTGCACTTTTATTCTACAGATTAATCTTGGTGGTTTAAATTTTGTATGAATAGAACCATGTAATATATATATTCTTTTGGGTTTGGCTTCTTTTGTTCAACCTAGTATTTTTGAGATTCACCTGTGCTATTACAAGAAACAGTAATTTATATTTATTTTATTGCCGAGAAGTATTCCTTTGTATAAATATGTTATAATTCATTTTTAAATCCTCCTACTAATGTACATTTTGTTTCTAATTTGGGGCTATTATGAATTAATCCACTGTGAATATTCATACATACGCTTTTTTGTGGACATATGCTTTCATTTCTTTTGAGTGAACACATAGAAGCAGAATTGCTGGGCCAATATGTTTTTATTAAACTAGAGGTGAATTCTATTGCTTAGAATCACAAATCCTTATTAATACAGAATATTGATTAGATTATTCCAACATTTAAGCATGAAATGTTACTCAATTATTTTGGAAAAAATTTTTAAAGTAGTGCAAGATTTTAAAAGTTGACTACTACTATGAGTCTGTCAAACTTTAAATTTCAAAATAATTTAAGTCATCACTATGAATTACTTTAATTATGATAAATATATGAATAAGAACTTTCACTTTATTGTAATAGCATAATGGTAGTATAAAATATTGCTTTTGATTCAGTTTAGCTTCATATAACAACTTTTATAAGTCAGTGTTCAACCTAGGGTAAACATTAAAACTTAAGCCTGAGCAAAATAGTGGAATTTATAGGAAGGATATAGTGATGACTCAAAGAGTAAAAGGGGAATGTATACAAGACCTTGTGAGAGACTTGAATAGGAAACTGAGAAGTCATCAAAAATTAAGGTTGTGCTCACTCCTCTTTGATGTATGACCTCTTTGCATGCCTAAATCTAATTCTCCTCTCTTTCCAAACAATCTTCTTCAAACAATCCATCTGCTTGTACACAGTTCATCGTAGCTACTTTAAAATGTTTGCTTCTGCATTCAAATTTATGCGACCTCATATATCCAATCATCAAAGAAAAAAAGGAATCTTTCATTGCAGCAATTTCAAATGAGAGAGAGACAGAGACAGAGACAGAAACAGAGACAGAGACAGAAACAGAGAGAGAGAGGAAGAATCTGACTGTTTTTCCTTGGGTCAAATGTGCACTGCTAGTCCAATTAGCTATGACATGAGACTCAGAATCAGGTGGCACTTAGGCCTGGCCCTGCGAAAATCGGAGGTGACAGTGCTCTATACAGAGTATGATGGCAGGGAGGAAATGACTAGCTGAGGATGTGCTCCAATATATATCTTTGCAACTATTATTCAGTTCAGTCAAAATCTGATTTAAAGTTACCAAATTCTATTTATTCAGTAAATTAGTTCCAAGTTGGTGTTTTGATCATAGGCTCCTTGGAGGAAGTGAATACTGTATTACATTTTGCCTTTGTGTCTTCTATTGTGCTCACTCAATGCTAAAAGAGTAGGCATTCAAAAACACACACACACACACACACACACACACACACACACACACATCATGTTCCTTCGTTATAAATGTCTCTCTTCGTCTTGCATTCAAGGCAGAAAGAAACATGAAGATGTATATGACATGGCCTTATAGATTCATGATTCTTTTTTACATCGTTGGCCTAAAAATTTAATCAATGAATTCATATTGTACTTGAAAAGTTTCTCTGGCTTTAGCTCAATATTTTTAAAGTTATTGATTGCTTTTTTGTGGATATAAGAACTACGTTTACATAAACTTTATCTTCCCTCCAGAAATATTGTGAGGAATATTTATCACACTTCAATCTGCATTTCTCTTTTTCTGACAGTATCAAAAATGATCCCAGTTATACAGTTTGCTCTGGAGAATAGCATGAGTATTTTGGTCAATTGGAAGGGATCATATTCATTTAAAAAATAAA
>NW_011897358.1:6232-8454 GCF_000151845.1 Pteropus vampyrus | reverse complement strand
CTGACAGGACATCCTAGTCGGCCCGTGGAGCAGTCTATACCATTAGCGGGTCTCTTCGTGGCCTCGAAAATCTCTGGCCAGTTTGCATGTTTGGAAAGCGTGAGACACTAATGAGGCTTAGGCCAGGGGACAGGTCTTCTGGGAGTTCATTAGCTTCCTCTGCTCGTGGCCACAGACGATGCCCCTCACCAAACAGCCATCTGCAGACATTGGCCGTTAGTCACACAGAGGTGGGGCGAGCTGAGGAGAGCGAGGACACGTGAGTACCTGCAGATCTGGCCTTGCTCTGTGAAAACCAGCTCCAGAATCCTGTCCTGCCAAGGCCACCTCATGATGGCACCTCTCACGATGCACCCCATTATTCTCACTCTTGTGCTCGGTCGGTATCGACGTGCACGTCACCACGGAGATCACTCACCAGCAGCGAACTCTCATAGGCCACTGCAAAATCCACACAGCTGTGCTCTAAACCCAGCCAATTATATTTGACTGGAAAGTTAGTCGGGGCCAAAACCTGGGAATAATTTCAAGGACACCTTTTAAGACCAAAAGGAGGCCTTTTTGAATTGACAGTTTCTGTAGATCTAAGTCACACAGGGCCTTTCATCTGCGTGGTAACACATGCAGGGCTCGGGGAGGGGTCTTGTCTGAAACTCAAATCACCAGGTTTTCTAAAACACACACATTTTCCTGTTTAGCTTCCAGTCCGCCGAGAGGCATCTGGGGAATATCACTGTCGGAAATGCATCTAGAGGTTTTCAATTAAAATAAATTGCCTCAATCTTTGCAAATTATACAAGAAACTGTTGGTGTCACACCAGGGCCACAAACTGCTCACTCTCAGACGAGCTCAGGCTGAACTGGGGAGGTCACAGATGAGGAAGGAAATGCCAGCAAGGCTCACAGCCTGCCCTGACCTCATGACTGGAGCCACAAGGCCGGTTCTGAGCCTCAGGAAGCTCTCAGCAGATGCTCGGGGAAATCCATCCTGGTGATCTGTCCCCAAGCCTGCTTCGCCCTCTCACCACCCAAGGTTTTCCTGTTCTGTCAGGGACTCCTGAAGCCTAACAGGGCCCAGTGGCCTCTCAGATACCCTTATTCCACCATTGGCCAAATCCAACTCATCTCAAGGACAGTAAGTGTCTCAGGCTCCTGGGTCCAAGCCTCCCCTGCTCTCCAATCCTTGTCCCCAAGCAGGTCTCATGGGCACAGAGAAGAACAAGGTTGCATGTACCATGCTTCCCACGCTGGATCGTAAGCTCTTGGGTCATATGTGTCCTTTTTGGGGTTCCCCTCCTAGCACCACTGCCCCCAAGAGGCCAGGCAGAGTGCAGTTTAGATAAATGGCACCGGCGCTGCTTACACACCTTTCAGGATGTGATTATTTAAGACAATTCAGGCCCATTCATGTTGCCACACGCATATGTCACCGTCGAAGTCTGCCAGGGCTGCCCTAACAAAGAGCCACAGAACGGGGGAGGGGGCTTCAGTAACAGAAATTTATGGTCGCACAGTCCTGGAGACTGAAAGTCCAAGATCGAGGTGTCATCAGGGTTGACTTCTTCTGAGACCTGGGTCCTTGGTTTGTGCAGGGCCATCTTCTTCCGATATCTTCATCTGGTCCTCCCTCTGTGTCCCTGTGTCCTAATCTTTTCCTGTGAGGACACCAGTCAGATTGGATTAGGACTCACCTAATGACCTCATTACCTTAATTTCCACCTCGAAGGCCCCGTCTCCAACACAGTCACATTCTGCCCTGCCCATGGTTCAGCGTAGGCCTTGAGGAGGGAAGACGATTCCGTCTACAGCGGTCACATTGCACAGCACGTGCCCCGCAAGAAGTCTGAGCCCTCCCGTCCTTTGCCAGACTGTCGCCCGGTCCTCGGGTTCCCTGATGGCTGCGGTGAGTTGGAGGAGGAAAGAGTCCGACGAAAACCAGCTGCCGCTTGTTGAAAGGACAGTGGCACAAAGTGTTTGAAATGAAGACCAGGTGCGTCTGTCCTCCCTTGTTCAGACACCCACCTCCCTTGGTCATGGGGGATCACCTGGCTCCTTTACCTGGGAGTGCTGATCGGCCACTCTGGCTTATGGCCGTGGACCCCAGTCCTCAGAGAAGATTCTTCCCCGAAGGAGTCACACACACCCAGGCAGCAGACACCGTGCTGGCGCCATGGTGCTCTAGGTAGCTGGGAACCCAAGCGCTAGTCCGGGCCGGTCCCGAG
>NW_011897358.1:0-2467 GCF_000151845.1 Pteropus vampyrus | reverse complement strand
ATCGGACTGGCACCAGGCAGCTGGACTCGAAGCTCACGTGCCTGCATTTGGGAGTCACAGCATCTGGGAGTCATGTGACCCTCCTTGGTGCTTCCTGCCACTCCCTGATTGGCCCCTCTGCCGGCAGTTCCTTGGCAAGAGCCTGCCCCAAATGGTCGACACAAATAACGCCATAAAAATCACACCGCTTGTCCATGTAAGTTCATCAGCTGTAACAAACGTGTCACCAATTCCAAATACCAGATATGTACTTTATGTCGATTCTTATATATCTATGATGTGTTATAAAAGACACACTATAATAGAAGTGTTCTTCTCTTTTTGCTGGGGCTTGGACAGGGAGCTCACCCCAGATCAGATAACGTAGCAGGTAAGTGGCAAAGTCAGGATATAAATCAGGGTGCTATCTCAGCTTATTTCCCTTAACCTGTCTTATGTCTTTCCCACCACCACCTCCCCCACCCACTTCCTAACACCTGTGTCCATCTCTCAACACATTGATTCAACAAGACTTATTGAGTACCAACTGTATTCCTGGCACCGTTCCAGGTGCAAAGCGTATAACAAAATGAACAGGGCACACAAGGACTCTCCCCTATAGAGTTTTCATGGGAAATAAGTAAACAAATCAACAAATAATAAAGTTATACCTCATGATAACGCAACGAGGGAACTAAACAGGATGCTGGGATGGAGAATACCTGACCTCCCCATTTAACATGGGGGCCGTACTTGTTTATGCCCCAAGCCCGGAGGTCATCAAACTCCTGGTACGCTCCTAACAGCTGGAGCATTTGGCCTTGGTTACTCTTGCTTCCAGCCCCTGACAAGAGATGTTTGTGCCCAGGAGGGGCCTCTGGTCAATGACCCACCCAGCTGTGGGGAGTGGGACTGAAGAGAATGTCAGATGTGCCCAGAGGAAGTGCTGAGGGGAAACAGGAAGTGTAAGAAACAGGAAGTAAAGGAAGCACAGGTCCCGTGGGTCCATAAGGCAAAAGAATATCTTCAGCTAGCAAAAGGTTGACTCTCAAATCTCCTGAGTTTTAACCAAACACATCAGGGAGGTGCTGGTAAAAGTGGCGAGCAGAAGGGCATACTCATGGGGATGTCCTCATCCTTGAGCTCAGGGGGAACCGTGGTGAAGGGGTGTCCAAAACTCACCCCTGGACGGAACACGCGCTTCTACTAGCAAGGATTTCAAGCGCCCTGGCTAATCTTTGCCAGGTAGGGGGAAATAGAACACAGCGATCAGTCAATTTCTTCACCTTAGCCTGGGACAACACTAATAGTGATTAGAAACACCAGTTGGGCAGTCATTGGCTTTCACAGAAGCCTGCGGGACGATGAGATGTGTCGGAAATATTTGCTGGAGGAGAGGAGACACAGAATGCAAATATATTGAGGCCGCGAATTTACTCACGTTACAACTCAGAGACTCGAAGAAACGATTCTTTGTTTTCTCTATAACTTCATCTGATATTTCTCATGAGTCTCTACCCTGCTGGGCAGTGGGAGCAACTAGGACTGGCCCATTAACAATAGTTCAGACTTTTCCAATTTAAACGGTCTCCTTTCAATGTAAACATTCAGTCAGTTTATTCGAAGTTCAACCCCCTGTAAGGCCAGTCTTGACAGTCTCTGTGGAACAGCTCAGATTTCCTCCCCTGTCGCTATGCTACTTTTCCAATATGGCAGCTAACCATTTGGAGGAAAGAGGGGTTTTCAAGACTTCGAAGAGACAGGGAAAGGCATCTGAGAGCCTCCCTACTGGAAAGCTCCAGAAGCCAGATTTGTTCTCTGGCTTCTCCTTGCCCCTTAAAAGGCATCGAGACATGTCTGTTGGTCCATTCCACACTGGGCATGAAGACAGCTGGGAAGAGTCCGTCCCTGGTTCTCCCTTTGACCCGCTAAGTGGATGTCTTCCTCAGGCTGGTACAGGGCAGTCTGTGAAACAGTCTCCTCCCAGAGTCCTAAATTGTGTTTCCCTCAGTTTACCCAACAGTCTCCCCACCACCATCAGCTCTGGGGTTGTGATTGTGAGAGGGGATACTGGGATTGGGGTTTGGTCTCTTGCCTCCCCAATTCCTGTCAGCCCTTGGCCAGTCCTTGCATGCCATTTGGGGAGTAGCCAAGAGCAGGGTTTCTCCCAGAGGTCTGGAGCCTCCTTTTAATGCACCCAGGAAGACATGGCACTAGGCTTGTGGTTTGGGGCTGCCTATGCCTATCTGAATGTTTCCGGCAGCCCCATGGGATAGAGGTGTGTGTGCTTGATCCCTGATACTTGACCCAGTTTTTTTCCTTCTCGTTTCTTTTCTGCACCCACAATTTCAGGTGCAGGTAGGGTGGATTCAAGTTCTTCCTTCTTATATATCATATCTTTCCTCTGCCCTGGAATAGCTGGCCCCAAGTCCTCGCTGTCACTGGCTGAAGTCTATCTCTTCCATTATTATGGAAAATTTTGAGAATT
>NW_011897357.1:4266-6879 GCF_000151845.1 Pteropus vampyrus | reverse complement strand
CTCATTTGCCTCATAGGATCAGGCCCTTTTTCTACCTCCATAATTTCTCCTTTGCTTACTGGGCTCCAGAAACACTGGCCTTCTAATGCTGTTTCTCAAACATGCTACATTTAGATCTGCCTCGGGATGGATGCAAAATACTGAGCGTCCTGGGGATCTCACTTCTGTAGCT
Source organism: Pteropus vampyrus (assembly GCF_000151845.1). Lineage (NCBI taxonomy): Eukaryota > Metazoa > Chordata > Mammalia > Chiroptera > Pteropodidae > Pteropus > Pteropus vampyrus. The sequence goes on along the minus strand of NW_011897357.1, from coordinate 6,707 downwards.
CAAGTTCAAGATGCAGACGATGTACACCCAATGATCCTCCAAAAGCCTGTTGGTGTTTGATAAATCACAAAGAATATGAGATGTTCCAGAAGATGAAAGATTAGTACATGCTATCCTGATTTAAAAAAAAAAATAGGGAAATGTAGATTCGGAAAACGGGGGTGTGTGTGTGAAAGTTTTAGGGTAAATATCTAGCAAAACTGTTTGATGGAGCTTTTAAATGGGCTTGAGTGGCCGGAAAGAAAGAATGTTATTAGCAAAAGGCAGCGGTAGTTTACAGCGGACAAGTTCAGCCAAGTGAAATGTGCTGTTTTTTTTTAAGGGAGGGGTATATGATCATCAGATTAAAGGGATGCTATAGACAGGCTTCAGCAAGGAATTTGACAAAGTTATAACATCCTTAGGAATAAGATGGAGAAATGTAAGCTGGCTCATAAGACAAGGCAGTGACCTATCTGACTCAATGTATCTAACGTGGGGCCAATTAATGAGTGCCCACTGGCAGGCTCAACCCTACCTGAGACTCTGAGACCATATCTGACCAGGTTCAAGATTAAGATCACGCATTCAGTGGCTTGGCGTGCACGTCAGCGTGATACCTCATTCTCCCAGACATCTTGCTTGAAATCGTGGAGTTGTTCTTAACATCTCTGCCACCTCTTGCATTCACTGTCCATTAAATATTAATTAAATTCGCCTTATCCCAGTCTTCGCCACGTCCTTTGCCTTGGCGCCTGTCTCATCCTCTCTCAACTACTGCAGTGGGCTTCGCACGCGCGCTTCTGCCACAGCTGCTCTGCTGCCCCCAGCCCAGCCCCCAGTTATCTCCCCAACAGTCGGATCCCATCCTGTCTCTCTGCTCATTAAATATCCCAAAACAAAAGAAAATGCCTTCCTAATCCGACCCTGATCCATATTTCTAGATTCATTTCCTCTGGCCGTCTGCTCGTACACAACGGTCATGTTCAAAGGCACTTCAAGTTCCTCTCTCAGTCTGTTTGGGGCCCGCCGTTTCCACTGCCTGTTCCCTTCTACATCCTCACCATCTGATGAGCTTTCCTTTTTAAGGGCTGCTGAAGCTTAAAGGAGAATTACACCGCTAATCGTGGCCAAGCTTCAGAACTCAGGGGCCTCTGTTCACACTGCAGTTTAGGTGGAAGAGTCCCACGCCACAGCCCCTGGGTGCAAGCTCCCCGTTTAGACTTCCACCTGAATGACAGCCCCCGGCGTTCTGACTCTGGGTGGTCATGACTCAGGAAGTCTTATGCGGAAAGATATTCAAATTGTATGCAAATACGGAGAGCATTGTTTTAATCTGTTTAATTGTCTGTATATTCCCCACCCTCCCCCTTTCCAAGTGCAACCACTATTATCTATGGGTTATAGTATTTTAGATCCTTGAATGTATTTACTTACACATATAAGTGTACACACGAAGTATGGGATTTTTCTTACGTGAGATCATAATACACATTTTGTTCTATAAATTTCTTTTTATGCTTTTCAATATGCTTTGGAAAACGTTGCTAGATAATATATATAGATGTACCTCGTTCCTTTTTAAGTTGATTCATTTGTCAGGATTCAGTTTAAATAGTGTCTCTGATTTTGTCAAACTCCTCTTGGCAGCTCGGTACTATTTCGTGCAAGTTCTCAGCAGCGCCTGTTCCTACATATTAGCCCTTATTAGAATGAATTATAGTTACGTCTCCGCAAGTCTTTCTATTTTCTCCCTAAATAAACTCTGAAGTCCTCAGCCAGAGATTGGGTCTTGGGATATTTTTGTGGCTCAAAAAATTTTCTATGAATGACAGTTATATTTGAGTTTTCTCACAAGCCCAGTAGTACATAGTCAAGGTAAAAGTGAGCGCCATACTCCTTAGATATCTCTTTGGGTTGAAAGGATTAATTCCCAAATCTCTGAACTGTCCAAGGAGAGGTATCGATTATCACATTTTCTGGGCATTTTTAAGGCTCTCCTTGGTAGTGTTTTTGGAGCGTTCTGTGATTTGTTCTGTGATTCACAGTGAAATGCAAGATTCAGGGGAAAATTCCTGTTCTCTGGGGTGGCAGTGCCTCCAGGCCCAAGCTCACTTTGAACTAGACCGCAGTTCAACCAGGGTTATTTCCTAGCTTGTCTTTTCCTCCTGCAGATATAAATTAAAGCTCACTTTAAATACCTGTTCTCCATTACTATGCCTTTCTTTGTTTTATTGAGGTATAATTGACGTATAACATAATATTCGTTCCAGAGCACAACCTAATGATCTGATATTTGTATATACGGTGAAAGATCACCACTCCATGTACCGCTGAAGAGCTATCTCCAGGGTATATTCTGAAGCATTCCTTATAATTCCCTAGGGGACTGATAATGAGGACGTTTATATCAGGCTCCAGCTGCTAACCAGGCCTGGCCTTATTCTTTGTCTCATTAGGAC
>NW_011897357.1:0-2606 GCF_000151845.1 Pteropus vampyrus | reverse complement strand
CATAGTCCCCAAGAGATTTATAGTGGCCCGGGGATGAGGTTGGGGGAGTTGTGGCTGGTCATGCACCATATACAATTCCACGTGCTGTAACGTTCTGAGGCTCCAGGGTCGGACCCATTTCAGAATTCTAGAGATGGCTCTGCGAGTCTGATCTGAGACTCACATGCACCTGTCTGATGAAAGCTTAGATAGTACCTGGAGACTCAGCTTATATCACCACTGAAGAAAAATCTTATGCCCAAGTTACAAATGAAACCTTCAGACTAGGGCCTCTCACTTTGTTTCATGCCCCGGTCATTCCATCATCACTGACCGCCACCCAAACTATGGCTCTCTTTGCTCATCTGTCCTTTTTTCAAAATCTCATCTTTCTTTCCTGTGATCCCCACCCCTGGGAATACCTCTTTTGCTGAGTTCTTCCCTCACAAGCTTCCATAGCATGCCCTTCTGGAAAACTTGGTGATGAAGATTCTCCTACATAGCCATAATCTCTGCAGTTGGCTTCTAGCTCTGCCTGGAACCCACATCTCCCTGAAGAGTGCAGCTTCTCCCAAATGTCTACATCGAAAGCTTGTTATTTTTCTGAAGCCACATCTTTATCACTCTCCTAACCTCACAATCCCAAGTCGTTTCTCTTCAGCACTCTTGGGAAAATCACTTTGTCTTTGAAGTCAGTGCCATTTGGTTATGACGTGTTTTACTCGCTGTGCATGTATATTTACTTGTATATATCTGCCTCTTAGTCACCCCTTCCTCAGACATGTCAAGGGTTTACACCTGGCTGGCAGCCATCCACCTCATGCTGAGTCCCACCTTTCCTCCAGGCCTGTGTGAACCATTTATCCAGCAACTTTACCTGAGAGTTTCTTGGCCACCACACTCCTGTCATCCTCAGTCCATTTCTGCTGCTTCCTCTATGGCCCGGGTTGTCAGCCATCACCTCTACACCTCTGAAATCTTAACCTCTCACGTCCTGCTTCTTTCTACTCTCCTGCCCCTTATTCCCACTGCGCTTGCCTTCCTTCACTAGTATTTCTGGGTCCTAAATCACTCAGTATATTTTTATACACTCTGTCATCCCATTTAGAAATTCATTTGCTTTCCCATCTACCCAAGTCCAACCTTTCAGCCACCCTCAGTTAAGACTGTATCTTTCCTGCAACATGTAAGCTCTGGAGTGAACTGTCTGCTTTAAGTGTCTTTGACACCTGTGCTGCAGCCCAAGGAAATTACAGGCAGAGCAGATTTGCACTCTGCAAATGTGTGGTCTCTGAACTTGGATGGACTTGAGCTTCACCTCGTTGCCCTGTATGTGGCCTAGGCTGCCTCTCTTTATTTCACATACCAACTTGAAACCTGCACCACTCTTCTGCAATACTCCGACTCTGCCTCTAACTGCATCGGGAAGCTGGAGGCCATCAAGCAGGAACGTCCTCACTTCGTCCTTGTTGTCATACACGCAGGCTTTTCTGCATCTACCTTCATCTTTCTCACTCTCTCTATTCTGCTTTCAGCAGAAGACTCTTTCCTATTGGTCAAGTCCAAACCCTCTACCTGATCCCTGGATCCCCGCCGCCCCCATCTGCGCACGAGCCTGCTTCAACACCTGTGTACTCCTTCTCAATGTCATCGGTCTTTCCCACACATGTAAATATACCTAGTTCTCTCCCACATTAAAAAGATTCACCCCATCCTTAGTCCACTTTCACTACTGGCCAATCCCCGCATTGCCTTTCTTTCACTATCTAAAATCCTTAAAAATGATGTGTGTGGGGGAGGGTACCCTGGCTGAGAACTTGGCACTGACAGTTTTGAAAACCTAAACAACAGAGATTAGAAACCCAGTTATTTCAAAACTACGAGCAGACCTTTTTTTCTTTAAAGGTAGAATAAAATGCTCCTTTGTTCTGGAAAGATAATTAATTAGATCCATTAATGAGATAAATATAAAGCAAGTACTCACCTATTATTCTTTTGGAGAACAGAACACTGTTAACCAAGTGTGATGCTTTTTTTAGTCAGAGAAGGTAAGCATCCTGTCGGGGATATAAATTGTTCTGTGTTCCTGGAGCAGATGAACAACTGTGAGATGTTCTTGGTGACTGTCTATGTGTATGAGGAGATGAATAAATTTAGAATGCCCAGTATTGCAAAGTATTGCTTATTCTTGGGGGAGGTGTTGGCATTCTTATTCAAGAGGTTAAGGAAGGAGATCATCAAGGCAGTTAGATGCCTGCAGAAAGGATAGGGAATCATGATCAGGAGCATTCCCTGCACTTGGCCTCAAAGAGAGGTTGACAGAAGGAACCAGATTTGTTGCCATGCCCAGTGCTATCAAAGCCTGATTGATGCAGAAAGCACTGATGTTGGATAAGTTGTCCATAAGGAAAGGCTATGCTCCTGGGAATGGGGAGAATACCTTCTCCGGTGTTGGAAAATATTCCTCTATCCATTTCTCAAGAATGAGGTATTGCCTGGCACAGGGAGTAGGGGGTGAAGGGCCTGAGCAGCATGCCACGACAACAGGGGTGTCATGATCTGGTTTCTGCACAGCCATTCACTAAAAGGACCTCGGGCTTCTTGAGAAAAGTCTGCTTTCAGGACTG
>NW_011897356.1:867-3396 GCF_000151845.1 Pteropus vampyrus | reverse complement strand
TACCACGGTATCTCTTCCACCATCAATAGACTGGTCTGTGTCATTAGTGAGCAAAGCATTGGCAGATCATCTCAGCACCTTTATTCATCAACCTCATGCTTCTATACCTCATGCCTGTGTCCCTTACCTACCGCAATGTACACCAACTGGCGCTGGCATCAGTTCTCACCTAACAAATTCTGTGACTAGAAATATCCTTTTACTTATTATCCGTTTGTTAAATCCCTATAGCTAAGAGCTTGTACATCATAAAGCTGTTATATTAGTCGGGGTTCTCCAGAGAAACAGAACCAACAGGATGTGAATCTACGTAGAGATTTTTATTATAAGGAATTGGCTCATACGATTGTGGAAACTGGGAAGTCCAAATCTGCAGTATGGGTCAGAAGACTCCAGACGCAATAGAATAGTGGTTACTAGTGGGGTGGGGGAGTAGACGGGGTAAAGGGGGTCAAATATAGGGAGTCAGGGGGTGGCTGAAGTGGGTAAAGGGGATCAAATATATGGTAGCTGAAGGAAACTGGACTTTGGGTGATGGACACGCAATAGAATATACAGATGTCAAATGATAACATACACCTGAAAATTATATGATTGTATTAACCAATGTTACCCCAATAAACTTAATTAAAAACAAAAAAAAAAGAAGATTCCAGACGCAGGAGAGCTGATGATACAGATGGAGTTCAAAAGCTGTCTGTTGGAGAATTCCCTATTACTCAGGGGAGGGTCAGGCTTTTTATTCTATGCAGGCGCTCGACTAATAGGATGAGACCCACCCACATTATGGAGGGCCATCTGCTTTACTAATTAAAATGTTGATCTCATCCAAAAACGCCCTCACAGAGACACCCAAAATGTTTGACCAAATATCTAGACATCCCATGGCCTAGTCAAGTTGACACAAAAAATTACCCATAGTAGTCCTTAGAAATTCATGACGAGAGGGGAGGGAGAAGCACAAGTGTCACGAGGTGGATCAGCAGAGTTGCAGTAAAGGTAACAGACCTGGTGCAGCCTTCCTGACCGTGCTAACAGTGTTGTCTTCTGCAACATCTTTGGTCTGCCCTTTCCCTTTCCCAGTGCACTCATGGAGGACAGGGCTCAGCAGCATATAATTTCATGCAGAAAAGAACGGGCCAGACAGAGTGGTAAGAGTCTCTTTACCAGCCTTCCCTCCACCCCATTCCAGGCACCACTGACAGCTATTCACTCAAGAGACAAGCCCAGGCCCAAACACCCTTTCTGCCACAGCCAACTCAAATCTAGAGTTTAATAGTCCTTCAGAATAGGTTTGGGTTTTCCCAGTTGAAGGGTCACAGGTCAAGACTGAGAGAAATATAGAGAGACCACAGACAGAGTGCAATCTGGGTAACAAGGCCAGGTTAGGACAACCCTGGAGATACCATGGAAGCTCTGAGCTAGACCCAAAGAGCCTATCTTGACTGAACCAGCTCCTGGAATCTGCCCTGGAATGGAACCCACACTGGGGTACCAAAAGATTGGTTCTGATTAGAGTAAGCCACCCCCTCCCCAAGTCCCCTTTCTTTCCTCTCCAACTTCTTCCTCATTCCTTCCACCAATCTTTGTCTCCAGCAAATCTGACCTCTTTTTCTCCTCTTTGATATTGTAATTTCTCTGTAACTACTGACAAAGCCACTGAATACCTCTCCTCCACAGCTCCAATGCCATGGCAGGTCCTGAATGCCTAACTTCACAAGGAGGGTGCTGGTTTAGTGAAGACGATTTCACCCCCTCCACACATGCAGTCCAGAGCTCATGTCCACATGCCTTCCACTAGTACAATCTCATTTTGCTTCTGACCAACTAGTGGTAACTCAACAGGGCCATTGTCTTATCTCGAATTCCCCTTTGTACCCTTAGCCTTTAACCTTCCAGTCTAGCAGGGATTACAATTCTAACTACCCAAGGTGTAGTTGACAATGTGGTAATTTAAACTGCTGAGCATCTCTAGGTTCCAGGAGAAAGACATGATGCTACTATCCTAAGAGAATTTGGCAAACAACCCCTTGAGCTGTCAAATAAGTACCTGCATTATACATGTGTCGGGATACAAGAAAGGTTATTAAATTACAAGTGTTTATAATCTTTTCCTCTTTCCGTATTCTCCCCACCCCTCTGAGGAAAGAAAGCACCTTTGGCTATTCAGCTTCTCTCTCTTCCAAAACCCACAGGAGGGGCCAGTAAAGCTCTGGGCATTCTTGTGCTGGCAGAAAGGAGACAGAAATATTTACAAAAGGTGTGCTGGGAAAGAATGGAGGATAGGGACAAAGCCTCAAGGCTGGGGTAGGGTATAAAAAATATTGAGAAGATGATTTGAAGAAGTAGTGCTATGGTTTATGATTTAAATACTCCTTTGATGTCTTAATCTTTCACTTAAAAGCCAAAATGGTTTATTAATGACTTTGGGTTGTTAATGTTTTGTGTCCTTATTGAGACCATGCCACATGGTTCCCTACTTATTTGTTATACTTTTTAAAGCTTTGAAAATGCACAGAAACTCTACTA
>NW_011897356.1:0-357 GCF_000151845.1 Pteropus vampyrus | reverse complement strand
CAAAGCCACTGAATACCTCTCCTCCACAGCTCCAATGCCATGGCAGGTCCTGAATGCCTAACTTCACAAGGAGGGTGCTGGTTTAGTGAAGACGACTTCACCCTCTCCACACATGCAGTCCAGAGCTCATGTCCACATGCCTTCCACTAGTACAATCTCATTTTGCTTCTGACCAACTAGTGGTAACTGAACAGGGCCATCGTCTTATCTCGAATTCCCCTTTGTACCCTTAGCCTTTAACCTTCCAGTCTAGCAGGGATTGCAATTCTAACTACCCAAGGTGTAGTTGACAATGTGGTAATTTAAACTGCTGAGCATCTCTAGGTTCCAGGAGAAAGACATGATGCTACTATCCTA
>NW_011897355.1:2109-3892 GCF_000151845.1 Pteropus vampyrus | reverse complement strand
GGTATTTCACATATATGGTTAAACTTTACCACTAGTGGCGGATGCGTGTGTGTCTGTGTGTCATCTATGAAACAGCTTTGAAAAGCCTGGCCTCCCTGGCCTTATGTCATTTTCCAAAGGTGGTATCACCCAAAACGGGGCACAGCAGCACCGAAACTGTGAGAGACTCCAAGAATAAAGCTGGTTAATCAACGTAGATCTGAAGTGGTCTCATGAGTCTTCTAATTTTTTAAATGACTGGAGGACGAACATCGGCAACCACCTAACTGAGCCTTTTCATTGCCCGGAAGATACTTGGATCCAGAGTAATGAAGAGACTAGTGGACTTGAAGTTCTGGTTTGGCTTTCTGATCCCTTTTTCCAGGATCTCCCCACCATCCTCGCACACATCCCCGCTGCCCTTCCCCTCGATTCTTCCCTCTTGCTCAGGACTTGCTGTGGCCTCTATTTCTGGGCGGTGCCTGGGTGGGAAAGCCGGGCCAGCCTCCTGCGCATGTGCAAAGGCCTGCGTTCCACCAACAGGAAATGCCAGGACTCAAATCGGCTCCACACGCTCCTGATCAACCAAGGCTGCAGTTTAATCCCCTGACCTGGGCTTGCCTGCCAAACTCAAATGACAGCAAGAGACTACACAAAGGCCCAGGGTTTGACCAACGAGAGAGTCAGAATTTCCCTACAGTTACCATGGCTCTGTTTACACATTCTAGAGAGGCGAGGGTTTTGCAATCTTCAGAAGAGAAGGGACTCTTTGATGTGTCTTTGGCCAAAAACTGATGGCGTAAAGTCAGTCCCCAGCAATTCCACTAAGAAAAGCGGCAGCACCGGAGGTGAACCTCTACATCTAAGTACGAGTGCTCTTAGGACGTTCCCCTTACACTGACCTTCAAGGATGGAGCAGAGGGGAGAAAATCACCAAGTTAGAAACACCATCTATGATTTTTGGAGGACAGATGAGATAAACTGAGGTGCTTTGAGTGAGCAAAGTAGTAGGAATCAGGAGTTTGTAGTCAGCTAGCTGGAGATGAGCAGAAAAGAGTGGGACTGAGCTACCAGTAAACGGCCAGGGTCCACCTGAGGAGTGGGCTCTGAGAACCTCCCAGCAGTGGGAATGGCAGGGATGGTAAAGAGGAGGCTGTTTAACATTTGCTCAGAAGTTATTCACTGGCTGTACTGTGTTGTAACCCACCCGTACTTTTAAACCTTCAGTAAAAGTCCCTATGCAGATGGCCTTGTGCCAGCAATGCCTTTGAGGGAGTGTAGGAACTGGGTTTGTTACGTGGAGTCTAACAAAGAAGAGGGCATATCACAGAAGCAGCCAGAAGTAGGAGTCAGTGGTGCCTCGAGATACCGCAGAGATTAGGGAGGAGTGCTGGTTTCCCATCAGGGGAAGTTATATTTATATTTAAAAGGATGTGGTGGCCCCTGATGTCCAATTGGCTGATGTTTGGGTCACACAAGTGACAGCACATTACTCAGATGGTAGAGGCCCGTTCTGACCTGCTTGTGCTCAGACAGATCGAGGTGTGTTCTCAGTCACAGTCCTGCTCACGTTTCGTTATCTTATAATTGGATTAGTCCCGTGCTGCCTTCAGTCACTGAACTTTTCCATCTTTCCAATCATGTCAGGCTTTTGTACCGCTCCACATGCTTGGAACACCCTTCCCCCATTTCCTTTACCCATATTTTAAGATTGTACTCAAATGTAATCTATTTTATGCATAACTCCCTGATTCCCCAGAGAATTCAATGCTCCCTTTTTGTTTTTCCTACAGCTCTTTGTAGT
>NW_011897355.1:0-1139 GCF_000151845.1 Pteropus vampyrus | reverse complement strand
GTGCTGGTTTCCCATCAGGGGAAGTTATATTTATATTTAAAAGGATGTGGTGGCCCCAGATGTCCAATTGGCTGATGTTTGGGTCACACAAGTGACAGCACATTACTCAGATGGTAGAGGCCAGTTCTGATCTGCTTGTGCTCAGGCAGATCAAGGTGTGTTCTCAGTCACAGTCCTGCTCACATTTGGTTATCTTATAATTGGATTAGTCCCGTGCTGCCTTCAGTCACTGAACTTTTCCATCTTTCCAATCATGTCAGGCTTTTGTACCGCTTCACATGCTTGGAACACCCTTCCCCCATTTCCTTTACCCATATTTTAGGATTGTACTCAAATGTAATCTATTTTATGCATAACTCCCTGATTCCCCAGAGAATTCAATGCTCCCTTTTTGTTTTTCCTACAGCTCTTTGTAGTGACTTTTCCCTACTCAACAAACATTTAACTATTAGTTATTAGGCAAAGCAGTGAGTATAAGGGTGAGATCTCTGACCCCAGGGCTGCCTCACTCCTCCATATAGACCGTGCACTGGACAACTCCACAGGTATGATAGGAACAGCTCCCTCTGGAGTTGTGCATATGACTCAAGCTACAAGTTTTAACATTCTTGCTTCTCTGATATCCATTTGCTAGCCGAACCAGATGGCCAGCTTGACCCAAATAGGTTCTCAACCCCCAACTCACTACAGGGACCACTGGAAATTATGGAAAGAAGAACGTAACTGAAACAGAATTGAGCCCAAGGAAATAGTTTTAAATCAGCCTTTGAATTTATTTAAAATTTAATAGAATCAACACATCTTAAACCCTATGGACAGCCCTAATAGCACCAAACAAGGACCCTTTACTTGTCTATTCTTTCATTCACTCACTCAAACAGCTGTAGCTGAGCCCCACCCCACCATCCCTCTGCTCCACCAGCAAAGTGCTATATTTTGAGAAAATAAAGAGAACGCAGCATCAACAAGACCGTTTACATTTATAGAGGAGTAAGTTTTGTGAGGGTGAACTAAAGGACATGAACTAAAGGACTAAGGCCACAGAAACTCCCAGGCCTGGAAGGCTGAACCCAAAGTAGAGCTGGATGTTTGTTTCATCTAAAGTCTCTGGGGATAAGCCGGAGAGGTCACCCTCAACG
>NW_011897354.1:1190-4185 GCF_000151845.1 Pteropus vampyrus | reverse complement strand
CAAGAACTAGCTTGGTTCCTGGCTTAGGGTCCCAATCTTACAGATGATAAGGAGGGATCCTTCCTGACAGGAATTCCCCTGAAATTATAGTTTCTAAAGGAAATATGATAGAAGGAGTTTCATTAGCTTTGGTTTCCTCCTCTTGGGATAAGATTGAAAAAAATAGAGGCTAAAAATCCAATGCAAGATTCATTACGAAAACTTTATAATAGCAAATAATGTTGTGGTCTTAGTAATTGTCTTGGATGTGCACAGCAAACTCAAGGAGTCTCGTACCATGAACTAATAATCTTGCTGTGCCCACGTTTATAATCACACCCAGTCTGATAATACTAGCCTTTTCATGATTATTATGACAATCTTCAGAGATTTAAAACACTGTTCAAAAAATCATCTGATTCTTGGAAATAAGGAAACAAATTTGGGCAGGGATGGTTTCAATGTCGCGTGAAAGAAAGTTCAGATAGGTTTTATCTAAGGAAATAATGCACTCGGGGATTATATACTAAGAACATAGTTCGAATCAATATTTACTATTGATCAACAATCCAGACCTAGAACAGCTGTATAAACACATAGATTTTTGTTCAGAAAAGTAGGAAATTATTTTTATTGATAATAATACCAAAAGTTAAAGGCCCTGTTGAAAATTAACCTGCTTTGTATCTAACCCCTAAATCTCATCTTAATATTACCTACATATATTTTAGCTTCTTGAATGCTCTTTGAATCAATCACATCTGATTTATTCCCGTCATCATTTAAGGAATTGAGTAAAATCTTCAAAATGTAGATCTTTTATATTTGCATGAGACTCATGTTTGTCAATCAGCTGACAATTACAATTTATTTTTTATTTTTAATAGAGTATATAACCAAAGAGACCTTTGGCATCTTTTTGTTTTAATTATTACTGGTTTAATCAGAATTTATTTAAAAAATCCCGCAAATGTAAAATGTTTCTTTTTCTTTGTAACTTTAAGTCAATTTTCTTGCTCTGTAAAAGATTAGAAAATATTTCCAGTCATTTCAAAATGTTCAGTTAAGTCTTCAGTTAACTGATTAAATTTTATTAAAAATAATCTTATTTTTAAAATTAATCAATTTTAGTGAGCATTTTAAATTACATTTATTTATTTGCTATTACAAATCTTCACAAGTGCTTTAAGTACCTGGCATGATATATTCATGAACCCAATAACCACAATCTTTCTAAGGCCTTAATCACATATTTTAATAAATCAGATTTATGATAAGATTATAATAATTTATAATAGTTTTAGCTCATATAACATGATCTCCAGGTACAAGGAGGCTTCAGTGATGGTAGGTGAAGATCCAGTTCCATTTCTTTCTGGTTCCCTTGGCTTTTTCTCCTCCACGTGTGGTCTTTACCCTCAGGATGACATTAGTATCCTAAACCTCAACCATAGACATACAATACTCAGAGGAAGAAAAGGAAATGCCCTTTCTTATGGGTAAGAAAACTTACCTGAAGGAATTTGGCTTATATATATTCATATTCATTGATTATATCCATATTTTATTGGTTAGAACTAACAAAGGAAACCTGGCTTCATGACCGGCTTAGCCAAATCAAGATTCTGTCTGCACCTTTCCTCCATACTTCAAAACAGCTTAAGATCTATAAATAAATGTAAGAGAAACTAGAAAATATATGGCCAACTATTACCAAAGAAAGACAAATATTATATCCTGCTACTTCAAGTTGAAAACCTTCTCAGTGTACAGGTATGTGGCAGAAAGTTAATCTTGTTTTTGCCCAATATTCATTTTTTTCTTCTACAGTAAAAGTAGGCAGCCATCATGACTGCCTAGCTAAAAATTCCCCAGAATCTCAAACAAGAGGGGTCTGGTGGCTGTGTGACTAAATTCTGGCCAATTTGTGATAAAAGTAGAAGTAGTATGAGCAACTTCTAAGAAATTTTCCTAAGGAGAGTGGTCTGTCTTCCTTCTGTTTTTTTTTCCTCCTCTCTGATGAGGGATGGCAACATGATGGATGGAGTTGGAGCAGCCACCTTAGACCATGAGGTGAAAACTGTGTGCTTAAGATTGCAAAGCTGATAATAGGGCTTTTTATTTTCTTGTTAATGTACAGCCTCTATACAGGCTGCAAACAGACTACATTTAAGTGAGAGAAAAATAAAATTCTGCATTTTTAAGCCACATTATTTGAGGCTTGCTGTCTGATTTTTCAAATCTAATCACAATTAATGTGAATATATTGAGAAGCCAGGAGGTAAATGATCAACTTCTATGTCTAGAAAATAAATTTTTTAGTTCTTCCTTACAACTTATAGTTCAAGACATTATTCACTATACATACCCCATTTTTGGTCACTTTGATTTTTTGTTAAAGTAAAAAAAAATTCTTATGAGATGATATTATCTTGAATGATACTCATGTCAAGAATCAGTGATGCAAGGAAAAACATTTCAAATTTTTCACTTTATAGGGTCATATTTTAAAGTTGAGGAAAATATCTACTGTTTCTTACAAATAAAACATTTCTAATCTCAATGCAGTTCTGTGGTACATTGCACAAGGTATCTTTTTCTCTGATAATTTTAATCCTAATGTGCATTTTGCTTTAACAAGATCTGTTTATTTTGGTCGTGGTTGCAACATAGTTTACTTATTAATAGGACTAAGTTGTATAGGTATTTGCTTTTAAATTAAAATATATTCTAGTAAATTATTTAATTATAGTTTAATAACTATTGAGTTTCATCCATAACCAATAATATAAACTTAGTGAATTTTTATTCTTTCAAAATTATTAGACTGACTTAAAAGTAGATTTCAGTTATTCCTATATCATCCTTATATAGTACAACTGGTTATGTGAGAATATATTTTAAATATTTTGGTGGGGAGCAATTTGTCAGTACCTAATGTTACATGTATGAATTGATCACATGGAAATTATTTCTTTTTTCTGGAATATTTTTATAATTCTCTGATGTAAATCAG
>NW_011897354.1:0-445 GCF_000151845.1 Pteropus vampyrus | reverse complement strand
TAGTTTACTTATTAATAGGACTAAGTTGTATAGGTATTTGCTTTTAAATTAAAATATATTCTAGTAAATTATTTAATTATAGTTTAATAACTATTCAGTTTCATCCATAACCAATAATATAAACTTAGTGAATTTTTATTCTTTCAAAATTATCAGACTGACTTAAAAGTAGATTTCAGTTATTCCTATATCATCCTTATATAGTACAACTGGTTATGTGATAATATATTTTAAATATTTTGGTGAGGAGCAATTTGTCAGTACCTAATGTTACATGTATGAATTGATCACATGGAAATTATTTATTTTTTCTGGAATATTTTTATAATTCTCTGATGTAAATCAGAATATTTCGACACTGTCAAGAGTTTTCAAGAAATATAAAATGGTGTCATGATTTTTTTCTTTATTAACTACTTAAGAGATCTATATGTTGTAATTAATG
>NW_011897353.1:2002-2311 GCF_000151845.1 Pteropus vampyrus | reverse complement strand
AGAGAGAAGAGGCCAGCCCAAGGCCAGTGCCTCAGAGCTTGCATTCTAACGTGAAACTTGGGGAGAAGTTGGAAAACTCAGTCACCGTTTAGTGGAGGTCGCTGTGGGGTAGTTTTACATTTCAGTGCTGAATCTGTCTTCTGGTGAGCGTTTCAAATAGATGCCTCCTCCCCGGGGCTGGCTTTCACCTGTGCCTTTCCTGCTGACATTGTTCTTAACATGCATTAACTCAAACGGGACTTTATAATTTGCCTTTAGAAACTATGTGGAAAACACGAGGGCAGCAGAAGTGAGAGAATTATAAAGCAT
>NW_011897353.1:0-672 GCF_000151845.1 Pteropus vampyrus | reverse complement strand
TTAACATGCATTAACTCAAACGGGACTTTATAATTTGCCTTTAGAAACTATGTGGAAAACACGAGGGCAGCAGAAGTGAGAGAATTATAAAGCATTCGGATACTCCGTCTCATTTTCTCGAAGAAGGTGAGGTTTTTATCTAAATGCTGTGGAAAGATTGTAGACGGAGGTAGACAGGAAAGTTCCATAATTTATGATTCTACAGTTTTCAGGGTTTTTTAAAATCGTATTTCATAAAAGGTCCACTTAGAAACTTGAACTGGATAGAACTGCAAAGCTTACATCTTTGCTAAGCCGTGTTTTACCCCTCTGGGAATAATCGCTAGTATTAGTTTCTTCTGAAGAACTACTAGTTTGCACTTTGCCTTCTTGCCATCTGAAAGGACTTCTCGGGCATCTGTTAGTCAGTCAGTCAGTAATATTTACTCAGCACCTACTAGTCTCCAGGGACTCTGATCAGAACTTACTTATGAAAAACACAAAACTTGTGTCAAACACCACCTTTCCTCTTATTTTCTCCTTCGTATTTCCCTCACTGGGAGATTATTTTGAAAAGAATTCTCTGCAAAATTCTCTTTTGCTTCATACTTTATCTGCTACCTAAGCTGTAATCAGATATTTATTTTAAACCCAGGAAACTTTCTGCTAATTAAAACATCTTTTTTTTTTTTT
>NW_011897352.1:4990-5453 GCF_000151845.1 Pteropus vampyrus | reverse complement strand
ACAATTCAACTAGAGAAATAACACTAACACTGATATAATGAACAAGATGCAGTTAAAAATTACGACATGCAATAGGAGAAAGCCTAAGTAAATTATGGTTCAGCTCCTAGAACAAATATTATAAAGACTTTGGAAATGGTGATTATGCAAATATTTTTGAATGTGTATTATGTGTAAGACTCTGTTCCTGGTTAAATAATACTAAACAAGATATGGTGCCAGCTTGTAAGTAATTTTAATCAAGTATGAAATGTGTTATCTTGAGGTGAACACTGGAAGCAATTAGAGCATAAAGAGAGAAAAGTCACCCATTCTCACTTCCTTGATAAAGTAACATGTAAGCTGAAACCTGGAGGATAAATCAGAATTAGGCAGCAGAGATAGTTATTCTCTCTTTGGCTTTCTCGCTTTCTCTTCCCTGATTCTTCTCTGTCCTTCTCTGGCCTGATGCTCTGTGCCCCAG
>NW_011897352.1:0-2625 GCF_000151845.1 Pteropus vampyrus | reverse complement strand
TCATGCCTGGGACTTGGCCTGGCCAAGAGGAGAGCACATCTTTGAATAAGGATGGATACATGAAGGAGCTATTTCTTAAGTAGGCTATGAAATGACAGCACAGATGGAATCTTCTAAGTCTTAGAAAAAGACATTTCCTGCTACAGAGGGAATCTGGAGTGCAGTTCCCAGACTTAAAAACATCTGTAAGAGACAGAGACCAAAAACTCAAAAAGCTCATAAACTTTAGGACCTTAGATCCTGGTCCTGTGCAGTAGAGGTCTGGATTTATGGTAAAACAGAGAGGGCAAAGACTGATGAGAGCTGCTCTACCCTCTATCTTCCTACGGTTTCTCCTGTTTCTCCATCTAGGCTCTGCCTGTGTGACCAAATCCATACTGGAGGACAAAGGTAGCCAAGAAGCCACATGCAAAAAAACGAAAAAAACAAAAAATAGCCAAGAAGCCACATGCAAAAAAACGACAATGAATATTGATGATGTGCCACATGGGTGCCACTCAGTAACATTACTGTGGCAATCAAACATTGAAGGGAAAAGTCTCATAGGAAAGAGCGTTGGACCAAGGTCCTGAAAAGAAGCCTGACTCGGCAAGGCTCATAAGTTATGCTTACTGGGGTTAAACTCTCAGTTATATCACTAAAACTCTATGTGACATTGGGTCTATTTCCACCTGTCTGTCTTAATTTCATCATCTGTAAAAGCAGATTAAATGAAACCTACCTGTTAGAGTTAATTTGATTTCTAAGTGTCTGAAAAAGCATAGGTACCTATATTAGACGTATGTAAGCAATAAATGTTACTTCTTTTTAAAATTCTTCTGCTCAACTCATTCTTATTTTTTTACATGAGAACATGACCACAGAGGAAAATGGTTTTTCCAATGTCACAGAGTTGTTTTTTGGTAAAGAGCACAATACCAGAAAGTACACTGAATCAGGAAGGAATGAGTTTGAATCCCAACTTTACTCCTTAATGTGATGCTGGAAAAGTTACTTTAACTTCTCTAAGCCTCAATTTCCTCATGAATATAGAGGGGGGTGGGATAATAATGCTGCTCTTCCCGAATCTCTGTCATGCACTTATTTTATGATTCACTAAGAAAGAAATATGTGCAAGCTCAGGAGTCTGACAGAAGACCCCCACATACATCTAGTATTCCAAAGGGCTGTGCCCTTAATGCAAAGGAAATCATGAGAAACATCCAGGAAGTGTGCATGTCTCAGTGTTGGTGGTTGAGTGGGGATCTCTCTTAAGACCTTGGATCACGACTGTTCAGGCCACCTTGCCTTCTGGGTTTATACCACCATTACAATCCCCACCAGCAAAAAAAAAAAAAAGAAAAAAGAAAAATTAAAAAAGAAAATAAAAAGCAAAACACTCACAAGCATAAAATTTGGAGTAGGCTCAGCTTGATAATGCTCCCATATGATTAGTGGAAGCAAATTTCTCTATAAGAACCTTAATAGCCCACAGAGATTTTAAGACATTTTAAGATTCATTCCAAATTCAAAGATGGGAAAGTATGAAAAGATATACATCTTAGAATTGATGAAATGTGGTAGATATGGTAGTACCTCATATGATTATTATAAGGAATAATGATCACATATACATAAAGGCATGTGTATGGGTGTATCTTAATTGTATGCCTTGGTGGGTTACTTAGGAGATTGAGATCTGTGGTTTCTAAGATCTCCTTTGCTTTTGCTTAGTGATTCATTCATCTTACAATAGTCTGTATTTATTCACAATGATTTACTTCTGTCAGGTTTCAAGCTCAAATTAAGGCATCCTTGATTGTACTTGAAATGTCCCACAACATTTTAATAGCTCATTTCTCTGAAGATTTAGGGGAAGTCATCAAAGTTTCTACTAAATTCCTCTTTATCACCTGTGGTTTCTTGGTTTCTTTTCTAGTCACCTGGTATTGTTCATTATCTCCTTTAGAATTGAAAGATATTACTATGCCAACAGTTACCTGCTCTAAAACTTAGTCCTGGACAAAGAAGGCAAAGAAATCCCAGAAGAAGCCATTTTTCCATGCCTGAAATCTAATAATAAAGGTGGTAATCAGCTTGCAACCTTTTGTTTTTATGCCACAGTAAGAGATTTCATGAGGGATTTATTCATTAAAGACCACAAAAGGGGCATATCTACTTTTTCTTATCCATAACTAATTAGGGAAGCACAAAAGGGCTTTTTTGGGGGGATGGGGTGGGGAGAGCAGAGTGTTGAGGAAGAGTGAGGAATCGGCAAGTCTGCAAAAGAACTCCTATCCTTTCAACACACTAGTGTTGCCATACGATGCTATCTGCTTTCCAATTCCCTTGTCGAGGTAGGCAGGCAAGACTCAAAAGCAGCATGTGAAAGCAAGATTAGCGTTTTGGAAGAAAGTCACTTTCAGAAGGGATAATCTCAAAATCTTTTAACCAATCACACATGACAAAATATGAAAGAGCTCTTCTGAAAGTAAGGACCCTGGTCAGGAAGGAGGCTAATGAGAATGTTTAATGGTACAGAAATATGTATTCATTCATTTATTCATTCATCCAGCAACAATTCATTGAGTACAATCTGAATGCCATATACAGTGCTAGGTGCAGAGGAGAGGGGAAAAGTCCCCA
>NW_011897351.1:2419-6425 GCF_000151845.1 Pteropus vampyrus | reverse complement strand
CCCCGAGCTGCCTGGCCTGCGCTGTGTTCGCGGTTCAGACGCGTCCCCACCCCAGGGCGTCACGGCGCCCCGGTCTTGCTGCAGCCCCTCCTCCGTGTGGCCTGCCTCTCATCTCCTGCAGGAAGCTCCTTGCTGGCCAGGCTCCCGCGGGACTGGTCCCCAGCACCCGCCCAGGCGGGGCCGCGCAGGGCTGCTCCCCGCAGGTGGTATTCTGCTGAGGTCGCCCCATAGCTCCGCCGGCTCATTCTGCCGCCCGAGGAAGGAGCTTCGACAGACGCCCTGTGGTCCCAGAGGGTTACTGGAGGAGCAGAGGCCCGCAGCCCTGAGCGCCCTGGCCACCTGGTGGGCACAGCTGGCCACGGCGGCCCACTCGGTTTGTGGCCTGATGCGCCCCCCACCATCCCAGCTGTGCTGTGTGGACACGGGCCGTCCACTCCATGTGCCACCCCTTCTGGGCCACAGGGCCACACTGGAGAGTGGCTGCTGGGGCAGGACACGCTTCCCCACGTGGCCTGAGTCAGGACGGTCCCACCTCCCTTCCGATCTTGCCACTCCGGATCCTGGAGGAGGCTGGACCCCAGGAAGGAAGGCACCGACCCTGGAATTGCTGTGGCCGGCACTCGCTGGTTCTTCCACGAGTGACGAAGGACCCGCCTGAGTGTCTAGCACCGCGGGCTGAGCTCACGCATCCTGCACGTGAGCAGGGATGCCCCGTGCGCTCAGGGAGAGTTTCGATGTTCTGCCAGTCACAGTGTGTCTTGTGACAAAGGAGCAGTCTCGGCCCTTCCTTGTCTTCAGCCTCATTAGACACTCCAGGCGTCACCGAAATGAGCCGGTCAGAGGCGCTGTGCCCCGCCAACCCACCCACGTCACCGCGGTGTCCGAGTGTTAGTCACGAAACAGCCTCCGGCCCTCAGCCAAGGAGCCGGTGGACGCGGCCCGTGGGCTGTCACCGGGTTTAAGCACCACTCAGAGCTGCGGGAAAGCCTGAGCCTGGAGTGCAGAGCGGTCCCATGCCCCTGACCGCGCAGGTCGAGGGCTGTTGTGCGTGATGGTCCTTGAGTTCTAAGTGGCCGCTAGCGGTGTGTGTGAGCCAGGCATGTGCGTGCCGGGGTGGCCTCTGCCCAGCGCTCCCGTCCCCCGTGGGCTGGGGTGAGCCTCCTGGTCCCAGTGTACCCTTGGGGTGGCCGCCGGTTAACGTAAGGCGACTTTAAACTGAGTGCATGTCTCCGAAGGTGATTAAGGTGATTAACTATTTAAATGTTTTCCTTTCCCTAACCTGTGAACCGCGGATATAGTCTGTTTAAAAGCGAACACAGCTTAGAAGTGTAC
Source organism: Pteropus vampyrus (assembly GCF_000151845.1). Classification (NCBI taxonomy): domain Eukaryota; kingdom Metazoa; phylum Chordata; class Mammalia; order Chiroptera; family Pteropodidae; genus Pteropus; species Pteropus vampyrus. Next base: position 5,093 of record NW_011897351.1, on the reverse strand, counting down.
AGTCCGCTGCCAGCCCCATGCTCTCACAGAGGACCCCATGCAATAAGACAGGCGTTTGGTATCAAGGGGTGTAGCAGGTGGTTAGGGGCCCAGGAGGAGGAGCGGGGGCCCCCGGTGAAACGCCTCACATCTCGGCCCCGGCAGAGTTCAGGAGTGGCCATCGGTGACATCAAACACGACATCCTGGGACTTCTAGAGAAAGCCACGGCAGAAGTGTCATGTGCTTGGGGCAAGGCAGCCCCTTCCTGGTCCGACAAAAACCCAGATGCTTTAAAAGAACAGAATAGTAAATTCGGCCCTTAAAAGCGAAAATCTGGGGCATGAAACGATGATGTGTAGACGCCAGAGGGGTGACATCACCAAGCCGTTCCCATTGTAGCCCAAAGCGGCTGCAAGGCCATGAGACTGAGGGTCCCCCCGCCCCTGCCCCGTGTAACAGGAAGTCGCTGGAGGCCTGGGGGCCAAGTCCGCAGAGGAGGGGGTCCCGCACAGGTCTCGGCACGTGCCGACGCTCAGACGCAGCCGTCCTGACGACGCGTCCCCATCAGCCATGAGCCCCGTGGGCCAGGAGAGCCACCTGTTCTGATCCCTCACGTACCCCCTCCCCCCAGGCCAGGCACAGTTCCTGGCACAGGAAAGTCTCGCAATGAGCATTCGCTGAATGCCGGCACCAAAGTCAGATAAATCTCCGTGAAGATGTGAGTTGTCACCCTCGATTGCCACGGGGCAAAGTCTGGCGCCTCGCCGTGTGGCGGGGTGCAGGAAGCCTGCACGCTACCTCCCCCTCCACCCCAGGCCGGGAGATGTGGCCATTAATTAAAATTTAAAATGGGATGATCGATTTGGCAATATTATCGAAATCACAAAGGCTGGTGGCCTCTGAGCCAGCCAGGGCCCCACGGGGACCCGCCCTCACATAGACACCCTGGGGTGCCAGGTGAGCTGCGCCCAGGGCTGCTTTGTTACAAGACCTGTAACAGGGAGGAAGATGCAAGTCAGTCACCTGGGCGGGGATGCCGTGAGCCACTAAACAGGACGATGCCTGCTTTTCTCACCTGGATTGCAAAGATGTATCATTAGATCTTTTTAAAGGTGCAAAGCAAGTATTTATTATGGTACGTTTGTGTGTAGAAAAAATAGAAAGCACTAGTGCTCGTCTTTGTCCATAAATGCGTAACTATCTAAGGAAACTCACGCCGGCCGGACAGTGGGACATTCGTTCTCCCCCAGGAGAGACGTGTGTCTGGATTCGGGAGTGGCGGGTGACAGTTCACGTGAGAGCCATCCGTGGTGTTTGAAATTTGAATAATCGGGTACGTTATCTATTAAACTTTGAATTGATTTAAACAGAAATGCGCAGAGCCACACCTCGTGTGTACGTACAGCTCACACATCAGGAAATCCAAGGTCAACACCGGGGAAGCGTTTGTGTGAAGCAGCCTTTGAATTGTCTACAATAATGGTCCTGAATTACTGTAAACAACGTGACCATCATCGAATGCAGAAGTAGCTGAAACATAAGACTCGGTTTCATTTCTGCTAATTAGACACTGAGCTGCTTACAAGGGAAATCGTTTCGTATGGATTTGCCTTTTTTCCGGAAGCCCCCTTCCCCCGACGTGGCCCGCAGATTTCCGGTGTGGATAAAGTAATCGCTCAGGCCAGAGGCATCTTCTGCCTCCCCGTGAAACCTTCGAGGCCCACTCCCTCGGTGCTCCGCGTGGAGCATGCTCGTGTTTGTCATGTCCTGTCGCGTCGGGTGGTACCTCGAGTCCCCTTATTTGTACTCGTCGCCCTTGTCAGCGACGCAACCAATTGCATCGGAAGCGGCCAGGGGACCTCACGCGCGTTCGGAGCTCACAGGCAGCACCGCCGGCCGACCCCGCGGCGGCAGAGCCCGCCATCTGCTTGTCAGTCCTGCGTGCGTGGCTCCCAATTGCCGTGGAGGTGGACGTCGGCCGCGTGGTGGGGACGACGAGGAGAGGTGCCTTTCAGGGCAGAGATGCAGGGTGCCCGTTTCCCTCACGCCCAGCCCGACGCCCCCAGTGGGCGGGGCCCGCCAGGCGTGGGCGCCGGGGCCGTGTGGAGCGCGCCCCCTGCCGGGCACGGTGTCCTCTCCTCACCTGTCACCTCAGTCCCCCGGAGCAGTGGACGAGGCAGTGCTGTGTCGAGGACGGCTTTGTGGCCTGCCCGTGTGACCGCTCCGCGTGGGAGTGTCGTCCGCGTGGGGGGTGTGGTCCGCGTGGGGGTGTCGTCCACGTGGGGGGTGTCGTCTGCGTCGCAGAGTTATTCCTCCTGCGTGTTCTCACCGCGTTTGGTTGGTCCGTCCACCTGCGGGGAGCGTCGGGCTGTCCCCGCCTTCCGGCTACGGGGGACAGTGCCTGTCTGGGTCCTGTCTCTGTGTCGGGGCGTAGGGTCCTGTCTCTGTGTCGGGGCGTAGTGTCCTGAGCAGCCTGCCCGGCTGGCGGCCCCGCCAGGCGTCTGCGGCGCCGGCGAATCTTCCCCGGAGCAGCGTCTGCGCTCAAGCCCTTTGCTCATTTTCTTAATTGGGCCGTTTGTCTTTCTCTTCTTGAATCGTAAGCGTTCTTTATGTCTTTTGGGTATTAGAAATGATCAGATATACGATTTGAAAATATTCCTTCCCAGTTTGCAGCTTGTCATTTCACTTTCTTAA
>NW_011897351.1:0-1053 GCF_000151845.1 Pteropus vampyrus | reverse complement strand
AAATGAGGAACATTAGAGCAGAAATATGTGTGACGTATTTGCAAACCCAGAAGGACAACGAGGCCTTTACGCAGCGCTCAGGGCGGGCTTGGCGGAGGGCAGTCCCTTGGCATGTGAAGGACTTTGTCAGGGAGACAGGGTGCAAAGTCCAGGGCCTGGAAACGCCAGGCTCCGAGATGCGGGGGCTGGACGTGCCCGCAGCCCAGCTGGACACGGGGGTCAGGTGCGGTCATCGAGATGGGGAAGTGACTTTGGCCACAGGGGTTAGTCGGTCCCCACTGGACAGCAGCCCCTGAGTGGGCACGTGGCAGACAGAACGCTGAGGACGCAGTTCCTGCCGTGAAGTATGTTTTTCCGGGAAGGGGAGACGCATCGGCCAGTGACTTCTGCACAGTCTGCAAAGTGCTGAGAAGCAGACAGCAGACGGGCGTCCCGGAGAGGCGGAGCCCCGAACGCAGTTTGGGGGAGCGGTGGGGAGTCATTCCAGACAGGGCGGGCGCGTGACACTGCATCACATGCTCCTTCTGGCGACCGCGGGGGCCGCCTGGGGAAAGAGGCTCTGATGAGGCGGGTGTGGGGCTGGGTTTTGTCCCGCAGGAGGCGACGTGCCAGTGAAGGGCACGGGGCGTCCGGGTCGATGGGCGATGGACATGCTGGTTTGTGGACCGGAAATTCCGGTTCAGTGGACAAAGAGCTGACCCATGCGGCAAACAGCCCGACAGAACCAGGACAAGGAAAACCCAAGAGAAGAACCTTCGTCGGGGTATTTCCGAAACGAAGGGTCCGTTTGCACTGGGCGCTCCGTGCTGAGCGTGGGCTTGACCGTGTGTAATATCTAATACCTTTAAAAGAAAGAGTCACGGAAAATGCAGGTTCCTCGGAAAAGTCCTACTGCGCTCCGAGCCTGAGCCAGGCCCCGTCTTGGGCGGCAGGGAGAGCAGGGAGCGAAATGGGCACGTCGCTGTCTCCCACTGCCCGGCAACAGGCGCCTGTCCTGGTCACGTGCGTGCTGCCGTGGGGGGGTGGGGGGGCTTCCCCGCGGCCGCGCAGAGC
>NW_011897350.1:0-3010 GCF_000151845.1 Pteropus vampyrus | reverse complement strand
CAGCTGACATCAGCCTCTGCCACTGCACTGTCCCTGTGTATGGGTCTCTTCTCTTCTTTAAGGCCACCAGTCATCACACAGGGGCCACCCAAGCCCAGCAGACCTCATCTCAATTAATTACACCTGCGACGACCCCATTTACAAATGAGTTCACATCCTAAGGCCCTGGAATTGAGGACTCCAGCATATCTTTTTGGGGGGATACAATTCGATCCAATAAAGACACGCAATTAGCACAGCCATGCTCAAGAGCCTACAGCGTGACATTTCCCTTTCCTTCCTTCTCGCTCAGTTTCTGCCACCCCTTCAACACCACCTGCCTTGTTTTCAAAATGTGTTTTGTTTCCCAAGCCACTGACGACTCGCTCTTGGGTCTTTCTCAGCTTGCCCTACCTCTCCGACGACCCTGGACGTCACGGATACGGACGCTGTCCTAATCCCCTTGAACTTCTGTTATTTCTACTTTTCTAATTCACGATGAGCAATCTATGTTCTCAACACACATTCCCGATCTATAGAGCACCAAAGAGAAAAGACGGTAACAATATCGACCGCTGTCATTTAATATTGCTTGACCTTGAAGGAGCCCAAGTCAGTGACCTTGACCCAGGCCTCTCCGGACCTCCCTTCGGGATGACCACCTTAGTTTCAGAGCATTCATTCATTCAAAAGAACATTTGCAAATACTTACTGTGTGCTATGAAGCATTTAACTTACGTTCAAGATTTGACGGTACACGAGATTAATAAAACCCCTCCCTCCCAGAATCAAGAATGTCTCAGGAATACAAACAAGTAAACGTACAGGATTAAGTGTGATAAGTGTCATGATTCAGGCAAGTTGAAAAAGCTACAAGTGCATTGAGGGAGACCTAACACCAAAGGAAGTTGACTTGTACCGTCTCCCCTGAGACGGTCCCTGGCGTCCTTCTCATGCCAGACTTCCGCCTGGGTGACAGCATCGCTCCGAAGTCTGCCCCTGCTTCTGGTGGTCGGCACTCGACCCCAGCCTCAGCTCTTCCTTGGGGTTGACAACTAGATTTCGTTCCAGCAGTTCCCGGAATTCAGTAAGTCCAAGACAAAGGCCATCCCTTCGATTTCCTTTAGTTAATTTTATCCCCCTCGGTTAATGTTACCACTCTGCTCTCGGGCATTCAAACTCAGAATCCTGGCGTCCTTCTCACCCCACCCACTGCCTTCCCCGTATGGCTTCCCTGGCTTCCACGTGTAATTTTTAAATTCTTACCAGAAAACTTTCCATCCATGTCGACCTTTTTTCCATCTCCATAGCCTTGATTCCTGTCCTCATTAATTCACTGTGATTTCTGAAACGCCATCTTCACCATTTCGCCTTCCCTCAAACCTGCCCCCTGCATTCCGACTTACAAATAACCTGGATTTTTATAGCATCTTACAGCTTATAGAGTGCTTTCACGCGAGTCATCTTTCATCCCCGCATCAGCCTGCGGTGACTGGAAGAGGAAGAATTATGCTCCTCGCTTTATGAAGAGGAAATGGCCTGAGAAGTGACGCACCCAAGGTCACAGAGCAAGTCGTGGCAGAGCCACCGGTCGACGCCAGGTGTGGTTGCAAACGCTGAGCTCTGCAGGCACCCCGCTGCCGACGCGTCTTCCCAAAGAACGCTTTTAACGCCAGGGCTCTGCGTGAATTGTGCTCCAGATCCGTCCACCCCGGGGGAGATGTCCTCCAGAGGGGCAACAGGGTCCTTCCCCTCTGCCCGGTTCCCCCGTCCTGCCCTCCCTCCTCGAAGGAACCCCAGCCACAGGAGCTGCTCTCGGGGAAGAGCGGGGCTGGCAGGAAGCGCCAGAAGCTGAGCCAGCAGCATTCACTTTAGCGCCTTGGGTCTAGGTAGTTCTAAGAACTCGGCAGCTCCCCAGTGGGGCTTCTTTACTCCCTAAACTCCCGGTACTCTTGGCCACATTCTCCACCTGCTGCCAGCCCAGTCGCGGACGCCTCTTCCTTTCTCCCCGACCTCCTTCATCCTTCATTCACTGCTGGAAGGACCACCGTAACCATGGAAATCTGTTCGGTGCCAAACCCCACGACTTCTCAGTTTGGTGTGCTCGGCCTTCTCCATCCAGGCGACAAACGTCAGATAGCAATCCATTAACCATCGAGAGCTGTGTGGGTGCTAGGGACCCAGAGCTGAAGGCCAAGTAGCTCCTGCCACCACAAACTGCGTGTACCCCTACTGCCCCATCCACTGCATCCCACGGAACCTGAGCTCTCGCGAGCAATCTCCCATTCATCTTCAACTTCTTAACATCCTGCATTATGGCCAGCATGCAAATCTAGACTCTCTCTGAAGACACCACTTACCTTGTAACCCTCTGTAATATTTTCTCTGTCTGTCTATCTCTTCCTCTCTGATCTGCACCAGGCCAGCACAGTGCTCCTTCCAGAATCTTTGGACCGCTCGCGCTCCCATCATCGCCTCCCTTCCTTCCGAAGAATATACGTCCTCCCCTAACGCCCTCCGGACCCACCTTCTGTGCAATCATCGAGTCAGCTCTTTCAGGCTCTCTTTTTGAAGACACGGGAGATTAAAGAGGGTTGAATTCGAACATAGACTGAAGACCATTTCCTCGATAAAATCCTAACAGAGGGTCACCAACTGTCTCTCTCCTGTTGCTCACTATTCACTTTATACTTCACCAAGTCCAAGATCTTACACACTTCCCAAAATGACCTTCACATTCACGCCTTGTCCCAGGATCATGTACTACCCACTTGCTATTGGGGCACTATGCATTCTTTCGTTCTTCAAAATAATAATAATAATAATAATAAATAATAAAATAAAATAAAATAGAGCGAGAAAGAAAAAGAAAGGTTTCTCCTCTTCCATCAAGTCCCTCTCAAGCCATAGCACATGAACATTTCCAACCACCTTCTAATAAATTATATTCTACCTGTACAGACAATGAGATTTTGAGAGGCTTAGAAGCCAGGCAATGGAGTTTATATTTAAAGTCTTAAGAAAACAGGAA
>NW_011897349.1:2371-4436 GCF_000151845.1 Pteropus vampyrus | reverse complement strand
CATGTACCCCATATCTTTATATTCTAAAAAAAACCCACCATACCTTTATATTCTAAAAGTACTCATTGTTTAGATGCTCACACCATAAGACTGTCTAAATACCTAAAGACCAGCTAAATACCTATCATCTTAAATTCACTTCAGGGCAGATATTTATTGAATGAAGTAGTAGGAATCATCAGTAATATTTAAATTTGCTTTCCCTCTCTCTTTGTCCCTTCCCAAAACAGTAATTGTTGGATTTGTTAATTTAACACATATGTTAGATGATCCCATTGTATTATAGAAGAATTCTGGGTGACAAATTGTAAAGTGGAAAGTGTGTACGCAAGAAGATACATTAGAAGGCATTAGACCAGGTGAAGAAGAATGAGGATCTCAGGAACTAAAGATAAAAAGGAGGAAATTTTTGTGTTTCATTAGCTGTGAAGGATGAAGAAGAAACTCAGGGATGACTGTTAGCATTCTGGCATGGCGACACATTACCAGTTGATAAAGGTAGTTCAGGAGGAGCTTCAGTTTTAACATGTGGATGGAAGATAATGAGTTAAACTTTAACCAGAGGGAGTTTGAGATGTTCAGCACATAGATGAATAAATGTGACTTATGTTTAGGGAAAAATAATAAAGTTTAAGTTAAATATTTATAAATTACTGATGATGGTGTTTAAAAATGATGAGTGGATGAGACTGCCCATGGTGAACATGAAGAGTCCATAAAGTTGACTTAAACGGAACACACAGAGATAGAAGAAAAACTAGGAATCTGTGTAATGATGGAGGCTAAAGGATTAGAGTTTCAAGGAGGAGCAACAATACCAAGCACCTTAAACATAAGTCCTGAACCACATCCACTGGAATTGGCAATGATTTTTCAATATTGGATGATTACTGAGTATATGAGAAATGGTGATGGAGAAAAGAGTGCAAACTACTAGTTCAAGTCACCTGAATGGGGAGAAAAAAGATTGGAAAGTAGTTAGAAGAGAAATTATAGTAGGCAATGATGTTTGGTCAGTTTTAGGATGGCATGTTTCTCAGCTACACAGAAGTAGCAGTGGAAAAAAACCAAGTTAAAAGAGAAGTGATAACTGATAGAACAAGGACTATTTGGAAGTGGGAGAATTTATCCTTTAGCAGGTAAAATATCTGATCCTTTGCAATTCTCCTGGGGAGAAAACCATTTATATCTAAGTAAATGACTTCGATGTGAGAGGACATGATAGAAGATAAAATAATCTTCAGAGAGTGAGGAAAGTGGAGGTTGGGTTAATGGTTTGAGAAGAGAAGAAAACATTTGAAGTGAATGTTGAGAGAAATCAGAGCAGTTAAAGCATGTTAGTGAGGATACTATTAAGAGTAGAATTCATAAGTTTATATTTCTATTATTAGGTTATTTTCTCTAGCAGCATGAAACCTCTAAAATGTGGAGGCTAAAAAGTTCACTTATAGGATTGGTACAAGGGAGCTCAGTGGGTTGACTCAAAGGCCAATAGAGCAAGAAAGACAAAGGTACACAGGAATATAGTTCACATAATGAGTTGTCTAGATCAGTCTATGTAGGGGAGAAAGAAAATCATATATATAGGAGTTAATAATACTGGGACAAAATGGAAAGATGCAGAAAATGAATCCAGGAACTAAAGCCTAGAGGCTAATAGATGACCAAGACAAGGAATGCTGAAATAGGACAACAAAAGCTTGAGAGAGAGAGAAAGAGGATGAAAATAAATTCAACATTAGTGCTATTTAAAAAATCACTTACAATACCTTTGATTCACATTTTGGAGACTGAGCCTCAAACTTAAACCAAGAGTAATTATTTTATTCTTAAAATACCACATCTCCCTCATGATTAATCGCCTCTGCTTCTACCTCTGCTACATTAACAATGTAAGGAGACTTGAGCCACCCAAAACCATATTCCTGATTTATTTCTCAAGGCACCTTATAAATTGTTGCAGGTTTGTCTGCCTCTTAATCCTACTCTATGCAAAATCACTCAGAGTAAAAGTTAAACACCATGGCTCACAGAGGTACATGCAGTTTCCCTTCTCTTATGTACT